>NC_056750.1:475447084-475654584 GCF_019279795.1 Protopterus annectens
TGTTCCTTCAGTGTTTTCTAAGTCTCGCTTGGTTGTACAATCTGACCTTGTAATTACAACAGTCTTAAAGTAGTTAGGAAAACCTTCTATATCGCCCACCTGATCATGAAGGGATTCACATCTAGATCAAGGGAGGTCATCGTCCCCCTGTACTCATCACTCATTAGACCTATGATTGAGTACAATGCCCCGTTCGGAATGTATCTGACCAGACACCTGCTGCAGCTTGAAAGGCCCCAAAAGTTCCTCACCAAAAGGATAAAGGGTCTCAAAAATATGTCTTATGCTGCCCGACTGAAAGAACTCCAGCTCTATTCAGTCTCATACCGCTTGCTCAGAGGTGACCTGTGCCTGACATATAAGGCCATGTCAAACCCAGATTTGATGAATATGCTTCACCTCAAAAATCTAGATCCCTCAGAACCACAAGGGCAGGAGACTTAAACCTTGACACGGTTATAAATAGAACGTGCTGGAGGGACAGATTCATCACCCAGAAACTCCCTATGCTGTGGAACAAAATCCCGGTACATGTGAGGCAGAGCACCTCGCTGGCCTTGTTCAAGAGGAATCTTGACCAATGGATGGGAGATCGCAGATATACCCCAGGGATTACTTCAGTGTCACTGCTTGACAGAGGCACAGAAAAATGATAGGCATAGTTTTTATTCAAACTAAAGGGATGGCGAAAGCCACATAACTATGGGCTAGGCTTATAAATGCCCTTGGGCAGATAGCCTAGTATGAACCTATGAACCTATGAACCTATTCCTAGATATATTTTTATGTAGCACAGTGTGAGAAACAGTGGTTGACACAACAGTACTATTCTTATATCAGATGTTGGTGAATGCTACATGTCAGGCCATACAATACCAGAGTACACACTACCAGTCCAGGATTTAAATCTTTATTGCGAGGCAGTTACAGTTTCTTTATCTGACAGACCTGTGGGGGGAATGTTTGTTAACACTACCTGACTGCTTCTACACATTTTAGCAGATTCCTAGTTAACATTATGCATATACCTCTCAATCTCTTAATGCACACACTCTGGACAAAGCTTGACAACATGGGGCTACAAATAGGGATATATTTTGAATATTGCTCTTATAAAATTGAAGAGCTGCTAGAGTAACTGGATTTGTTTTAATATACATTTTCTGAAGGATATAAGGTTTGAAAATCAAATGTATGTCATCATTTAGTGACTACAATTCCGAGATCATCTCAGGGATTTGCCAGGGAGACAGAGGAACAGGCCAAAATGTGAGCCAATAATCTGGACATTCTGCAAAAATCTGTACAGTCGAGAGGTATGAATTTATGCATACAGCTTACTACCACTCCCAGGATTCAAACCATGGCTGTGTGTGCTAAAAATACAACAATTAGAGTTTAATCAGAGTGAGCTGTTTAGAAACTGCTGTCTGTTCCTTCAGTGTTGTTTGTCTAAGTCTGTCTTGGTTGTACAATCAGATCTTGAACTTATAACAGTCTTATACAGACATTCCTAGACATATTTTTATGCAGCACAGTGTGGGTAACAGTGGTTAACACAGCATTACTAGTCAGAGACTGCAACACTAAATGCCATACCAGAGTAAACACAACCAGTCCAGGAGTTAGAACTTTACTGTCAGGCAGTTACAGTTTTATTGAAATATCACCTATATGAGACTATTACTGTCACATTGTCTGGTTTATTCAGTACAACCCATACAGTGTTTATACTGCCAGGTGACTTTCTACTACTTTATATTTATTTGCTATGACTACTACAAGCATGACTGTTACTCACCAGCCTCGCGACACAGCCTTTGTAGCCTACTGGCATGGGCTTCCTGACTCACAGGCTGCTCAGCTGCAGCTGTAAAGGGAATAGAGAAATATTTAGCCATACCTATCCATCACATACACAGGCTGGACTTTGGTAAACAGTTATTGATATGAATACTTACACACTGCTGGGACATCACCCCTCTGCATTGCTTCTTGGACCCACTTGTCCAAGAGCTCCCTCTTTCTCCTCAAGTCAGCATAGTGGTGCCAGACCTGCTCACCAGTCCAAGGGATTCCAGTGGCACTGGTGAGATCATGGACGAGATGGTCCCAGGTTTCAGCTTTATATTGGGAGCCCTGGCACTGGCCCTGCAGCAGTCTCTCATCATGGTTATTTACCAGGAGTCCTACCACGACCTTGGACTCCTGCATGCTCTAGCACTGTGCCCGGAAGCGCATGCCCTCACCAGAACCTAACATACTGTCTACAGTGCGAAGCTGCAACCAGTTATGAGCTGTATTCCTGCCTATGGGGTTTAAATATGGCTGATTTCCTGCCCTTTGCTGTGATTGGATGGTTTTGAATATGCTGAGCTAAGCTAAGCTACGGGCAAATCTGCTTAGCTAAGGCTGGCAGTGCTTAAAGGGATAGGTCCAGCACTGCTTACCAATGGGCAAATCCACTTAGCTGAGCTACTCATTGCTTAGCAGTCATATTTATGCAATGCTTACATCTGGTAAGCAGAGCTGTGCAATGCTTAGCATTGCTTATTTTTTATTTTATAGACTATCTGCTGTATGGGATTGATTCATCATTCATTACATATATAAATTTGTTTACTGTCCCTGAAATCCCCCAATGTGCTTTCATTACATTTATTCATGTGTGACTATACTGTATGCGGTACTTGTGTTTATATGGAGTTTTGACAACTTTATTAAACTGACACCTCCCATCTGGACCTACTACAGTACTCTGGTTAGCAAATATATGCTATTTAATAGCTAACTATAAAAAAATGTTTAGGTACTGCTTTTAAATGTAAAATGCAAATTGGTAACAGTGTGGATCAAACAGGGAATGGCTGCTTACAAAGCATACGCTCTAACCACTACACTGTTGCAGCACTGCTTAAGTTGAATGTCTCTTGCTATTTAACGTCTTGTGCTATTTAAGCTGGACTAAGCATAGCTAAGCAATGGGCACACCCGCCAGCTACGCTTAAACTTTATCGCCTTTATAAAAAAAATTACTTGTTGTGTTTTTTTTTATTTGTACCCTTCAGAATATCCCTGCTAATGCTGATCCTGTTATTCTATCAACTTTCTTCTTTGCAGGATGATTGTCCCTTTTGGCTTTGTTCACATTCCTTACTCTGATGGGTTGGGAGGTGTGCGCTATGTGCTTACGCTAAGTGTGTTATTCTATCAACTTTTGCCTTGGTAGGGACAATTGTCCCTTATGGCTTTGACCAGATTTCTATCCTGGCAGGTTGGGGGTGTTATGAGCATTCTTGCTAGTTTTAAATTGCCAAAAGGCAATTTTGGACTGCAGGGGGCATGTATATTGTGACAGCTCTGCTCTCAGACACACCCCCTGTGCTCGTACATGGAACCATGTCCATCTTAAAGCACGCCAGTGCACCTTCATACATATGCATAGTGCACTGCCATGCTGAACAGGAACGGTCCCTGCCATGCAGGAATAACTTATTCTTGCATGGCTGCTTGCTGAATCTGAGGGCATATAATTGTTACCGAAAAAATAATACTGTTTAGAAAATATATAAACATGAACCCAGATATAAAGACATGTTTTTATATTACATCCTATAGCTTGTACACAAGAACGTATAACTACCATTGATTCAAATGTAATTAAAGAGCTTAAAGAAAAATAAGTGATGTATTTGTATCAAATACTCAATGGCAATACATTACTCACACTAGATCAAATCAAAAGGAAATTTGAGTTAGATGATAAATTGTGGTTACCAATACAACAAATAAGACAGTATATCACAAATAAGCTGGAATTGATGACACCAACTTTTAAAAATAATATTCCTAAGTTCCTAGATCTTGTGATATTTTTAATAAATAATACTTATAAAGGACAAGGATATCTATCCAAAATTTATAACACGCTTAAAGAAACAAAGAACTATACCAGTAATAGTTATTGGAATTATTATTATCAGGTTAATCAAATGGATCCTGATAAAAATGAAAAAAGAAATTATCCTCATCACCAAACCTTACCACCAAGTCACTTCAGTGGAAACTATATGCATGGAAATGGTTGGAGATGTAAAACGTATACAAAAGCAGATTGGAACACATGTTTTTTGATTGTCATTCACTGAATAAATATTGGTTTGAAATTAGTTATTCCTTTCAAACAATTTTTAATAATACTTTTCAGTTAACCAAGTAATTAGTTTTGTTTAATGTACCCATACCACAATGTGTCCCAAAAGTAAAATATCCTTTACTGTGGAAACTGCTTGCCATTGCACATAAAGCCATAACAGCTTAGTGGAAGAATAAAGCACCACCAACTTTTCAAGATTTCAAGAAAATTGCAGTCTTTGTGTCTTGAATGGAAGTAGCAACCATAAAGAAAAGAACTGATAAGACAACATCATACATCACTTATTGACAGAAAGTTGACGAAATATTGGACAAAACAAATTGATCGATTAGCACAGCATCTTAATACAAATTGCATACTGTATATGGAAACATTATGTTATGGATTGTATACTTAGGCAATTGTATATAGTTTCTCTTGTAAATAGTTGACTAGTTGATTATGTTATATTATTTTATATTTCACTATTTATGGTTCAATCTATTTGAAGATATGGACAAAATTTTAATCAAAATTTCTTTGAATACAAATACACATATGTATTATACTCTCTGTAGTCACAAATGCACATGTATTATACTCCCTGTATTCCAAAACTACACATATGTATTATATTCCCTGTAGTCACAAACACACATATATATTACACTCCCTGTAGTTACACACATATGTATTATACTCCCTGTATTCCAAAAATACACATATGCATTACACTTTCTGTAGTCACAAATACAGATATGCATTATACTCCCTGTATTTCACAAACACACACACACACACACACACATATATATATATATATATATATATATATATATATATATATAATGTATTATAGTCCCGGTAGTCACGGAAACACATATGTATTATACTCCCGGTAGTCACAAACACTAGAGTTGACCCAGTAGTCAGGGACTTAGGGACACACATAGATAGTAATCTAGCCTTTGATCATCACATGTCTAAAGTGGTGAGGAAATCAATCTATGTTGCAAAACTTATAAACAAAGGTATGGCACCTAAGTCCAAGGAAGTCATTGTTCCACTGTATTCGACATTCATTAGACCTATCATTGAGTACAATGCCCACTTTGGTATGTACCTAACCAGGCATATCCAACAACTGGAACGTCCACAGAGGTTCCTTATGCAAAAGAATACAGGGCGTAAGTAATATGTCCTATGCAGATTGCCTCAAGGCCCTATCCCTGTATTCTGTCTCCTGCAGGCTTTTGAGGGGAGATCTATGCCTGGCATACATGGCACTGTCAGTCCCCACTCTGATGGACCTCCTGCATATCCATAAAACCAACAATATCAGAATTACCCATTCTAAAGACTTAAACCTTGCCTGTGATATAAATAGGACCTGCTGAAGAGATAATTATGTATCTCAAAGACTGCCCTGTCTATGGAACAGGCTCCCCATCCTTGTGAAGCAGAGTTCCTTCCTAACCCAATTCAAGTACAACTTGGACAATTGGATGGGAAACCGGAAATTCATCCCTGGTTTGGTACCTATGTCTGTAATGCAAACAGATAACCTGTAAATGGTTCATCTCCCAGGCCCATGCTTACACTTATCAAGGGTATCAAAACTTGTCAGAGATCCTGTAGTCCCTGCATTCTACAAATACCCATATGTATTATACTCTCTGTAGTCACAAACACACATATGTATTATACTCCCTGCAGTCACAAATACGCATATGTATTATAATCCCCACAGTTATTTTATGTCTTATCCTGTCAGATTTTAAACTGTTGAATTCATACATGTGTGTACTATTACAATTCAGTAGTGAAATATTCTAATGTATTTTGTAGTGTAGTGCAGAATTACTGATGCACCTCTGCCTACTGTTTCTGAAAACTGATGCATCACTTTGTGAAAAACTTAAACTGCAAAGGCTGAACTGTTACAATTCAAGGAAGCGTGAAGTTCCTTTCCTGCAGAACGTTGTCTAATGTACAGTAATGAAGTATAACAGCTTAGTCTCAAGAAGGGTATTTGCAGCTCATCATTAAATCAAAATAATCTCCACTCCCCTCCCCCAACAGTCAGTCTGACTTGGGTGTGGTGAGTGTCATTTCAGCCATGTTGTATGCAGGGTCTATTTTCAGTCATCGAATGGCTGAACATCGAATAATAAGCATAGAAAGTTCACTCAGCGAACTTTCATTTAATCAACAACGTAAGTAACTATTTGTCCAACACTTCCTCATCACACATACAGATTTGTTTCAAACCCCTTTTCTGCACTGTAGTGCGGTCTCAAGAGTTGGTATATATAGTAAGGGGGGTGGGGGGCAAGGGGTGAACATAGACCCTTGTGCGTTCAGCAAGAAATACTTTGAACAAACAATTAAGTACATCAATTCTTTTTACTTACATTTAGTTATCTCTAACAAAATCTGTCTTCTTGCAATAAATGGAAAAGGCCTAATAACTTTTTTCATTGTAATGCACACAATTCTTTACATCCGTAATTGCAACTTTTATTAAAGCAATAACTGACAACGTGGTGTGGTACATTGAAGATTTACCCACGGTTGGTGTGGTTTAATCATGAGGGTGAAGCCCGAGTGACTAAATAAAGCCTACTGTGGATAAATTTCAATATACCACAACCATGGAGTCGGTTATTGCTATTATACAATGACATTGCGGTGGTGGTGCTGCGGTAGTGTTGTTGCCTCACAGTTAGAAGTTGCACGTTCGATTCTCAGTTAGAGCATCTTCTGTGTGTCAACATGCGTGAATGGGCATTCCTTCGCTGAAGGTTGTGCGTTAGGCCCGGCAAGCCAGCACATAAAACTCTACTGCCAATCATTAGTGGATCGGATTTCCGCTGTGGCGACCCCTAACCGGGAAAAGCTGAAAGAAAGACAATGACATTATTAAAGACAAAAAAATACTTTTCTTAAATAATGTCTTTGTATAACTGCACATTACTGTTCTTCTGCTGGTTGTGGTACACTGCTCCCTTCTGATGTACTGTGCATGCGCATGGGACTTGCGTTCCCACGCATACCCAGTACATCAATGAAAAGAAAGTCTCCATTGCTCCATTTTTTTCTTTTTTCTTTTTCTTTTTATTTGTTTAAAAAAAAATGTTTTTGAGGACTTTATACCAATGGAAAAAAGTCCGGGCGACCAGACATTTTTTCCGTTGGTATATTGTTGGGTTTATAATGGGCACACTGGCCAATCAGCATTAATGGGGGGGTCATTGTATAATTATAACTCTATTACATGCAGTCAGCATTACTGATATTTGTTCATTACTAATACATTTACAGAGTTACCTGGACAGATTACTAAATTGCTATTCTTTACTGATATTTTATTACTGTAACTTCTTAAGAGATAATGGCAACATTTTCTCATGTCTGATTTAATGAAATGGTATTTTATTTTTTTCTGAATGCATTTCAGAATATAACTTCTTTACACTAAAAATGTAACGACTGAACAAGACATAATTGGTATTCTCCATGCAGTTTACACCTTCTTGTTGAAATGTGTCAGTGCTTACTGAACATAAGACAGAAATGTAGCTGTATAGTGACCCTGTTGGTTTAGTAATGTCAGTGAAGAGTATCTGTCAGTGGCAAACAGGACTGCATTTTTGTATTGAAAAACATGAAGTTGTGCTCTTTGAAATCACACTTGTGTTTGATTGCTTTTCTAGCTGTGTTGGTGGCGGGAAGTGGATTACCCTAACTATTGATGTCATGGTGACAGTACTATGGCAAGTATCTGCATTCATCCACTCCTGAAGGATGATTTAAACTATACACCTTTTAAATGTTTAACATTGAATGGTGACAAACACTGCTGTAATTAAATACATCACAATTCATTACTATTAGGTTAACATTAAGGCAGACGTCATGCAAGTGTCCCACCACTCACCTCCAGTAAACAAGCTATACCATATGCTGCTGTAGTGTTATTAATGTGTTGTAATGATTTCCTTTACAGAGTCAGCATCAGAAACAATCAGTTCTACTGTTACTGATGATGATGTAGTTGTATTTCTGCCCTACACTGAGGGAAGAGGCAGGCAGTCTCCCAGTGTAATGACAGGCTCCGTCACTTCACAGCATGTTGGTAACTCTACAGAAAGTGACAGTGCATCACAAAGTCAAACACAGGCTAGCATTCCACTCATGCTTATACACCAGGAGCAAACCTGCACATCTACACCAGTGTCTCCACAGACAGAATAACAGTGTCATGATGAAGGCAGGCAGCTTCAGGATACATTGCCCCCTGTGACAACATTGCAAAGAGGTGCTAGCTGCACAAATTACTTTGAACTACCTCAGGGAACACACAAAGCATCAGCAGCACAATAGGAGATATACAGGGACATAGTTAGAGATCAAACCAGTGCAACGCAGAGTCAGCTAGAAAGGGTTAGAGTCCTACAGGATATGAATGGAGATTTCAAACAGCACTTTGAATTGACAGAGAGAAGGGATAATGCCATGGTTTCATTGATGCATAGCATAGTGGCACACCAGGCATCAGTTGCAGCCTCCATTTTTTACACTGGTTCAAAGATATCAGAGACAAGCCGAACTTAGTTTATCCAGAGGAAGGGAACAGGGTACAGTCCTGACACGAGGAAGATGACATGATAGTAACACTGGTTCCCAAGACAGCAATGTCAGCACTCACAGTGTTACTATCAGCACTCTCAGTGAGCAATCACAACACATTTCTCACGACCATATCAATGGTCATCTACACCTAGGAGAACCTCAAGTTCTGGGTCAAGGCCACAGTCAGGAAGCACTGTCAGGTCACTGACAAAATTATCATCTTCCTCCTCTAGATCACACAATCAGACTAATTCACCTTACACTTCTCATGGCAGCCCATCCTCTGCATCTGCTGCACCATCATCAGGGCTGTAAATAGGGGATATGTGTGACTCCTTGGACCAAGAGCTACTGTGACATAACATTTCTTTGTAAGTATGTTTGTGTAATGAAACTTAGGAATTAGTTGGTGTTGGGAGATGAGGTAGACATATGCGCAAAGTTATTCCTTCCCGCTATTACTTTCACCATATTCTGGAGTTGCAGTCTTGTACATTTGTGATGAAATGCAACTGTGTTATGGGGAGGAGGAAAGTCTATGTACAATTAAAGTATATACATACCTCATTAATGTATAAGTAAAGAGAGATTCTGACCTCAACATTTAACATGACAGTAAGATAGACATGTGATGTGCAGTGTAACATAATTCTTTACAGATGATCTGCTCATTTGCATACCTACATTCAGGGACACTGCAAATTGGTGCAATTGTCCTCTATGAATTGCAGCTTAGCTGCACCTGTCAGTGCTCATGCCTGCATTACCTAACACATTTAAAATACTGTCTATGAATACCACCCTTAATGTCAGTCTTATACTGTTTTAGATCAATTTACATAATACTATACTTATATATATATATATATATATATATGTATATACACACACACACATACATATGGGTTTACTTCACATGACTAAAATTTCATTTAACTGACTTTCATTTGACTGAGATCAAAATACCTAATTTTCAAAATACTGAAAACTCACTTGACTGAAACTCATAATAATGAAACCTTACAATGCTACATTTCAAATTGCTAAATTTTAAACCATAGACATGCACACTTACAACACCAATGACTAACTCTATCCAGAAATTAAAAACTACTTATGTACCCTCTTATAAAACCAAACTAGGTGGGAGCTACGACCCCCCCCACACCCCCTAACTATATATACTAAGTCCAGGATCACACTACAGTGAGGAAAAGGGCATATACCTTTTACTTACCTTACAGTAAAATATATGCTGCCACTACGGCGGGGAACGCACAAAACATCCACCATATTACTTGAGATAATTCCCATAAAAATGTAAACAGACATACCCACATTTAGAAACACAACACCACTTTCTACATGACTATCAGTATTCTGACAATCAGCACTATAAGTTACAGTAATTATTTTTATCACAAGCAAGTCACAGGAGAAGGGAAACCAACATCATGTCTACGGCTTACAATTCAGTATAATGAGATTCAGTCAACTGAGTTTCAGTATTTTGAAAATTTGGTAATATGGTCTCGATCAAATGAAATTCAGTCAAAAGAAATTTCAGTCATGTGAAGTAAACATATATATATATATATATATATATATATATATATATATATATATTTGGATCTAGGACTCTCCATCGAACACACGTTTCACCGAAATGTAAAACACCGAACATACTTTCACGAAAGTGCATTTATCGAAAATGCCAGAAGGTAAGTAAGCAAACAGTTGTTTGCATGTAGGTTTAGTTGTAAAATGGTATGAGGCAATGTTTGTAGTGTTGGGCAATGGATGAAAATGCAAACTGGGAACCTGTAAAGATGATTAGCTCTCTTGGAAGATGCAGAAATGCATCTGGACTAAATGAGGTTTCAGGTCACCTGTTGCATACATTTAATGTATTTAACCTTCAGAACAGTCTTATTACAACCATTACTAAAATAGATATGGAAAACCCTGTACAACTTTGAGAGTTAGTTCTTGTATTTCTGGCCCTTTATAAATATCCAGGGCAAAAAGGCAGATGTGCCAACTTCCACTTTTTTTGTTTGTTTTGGTCTGAAAACCCCAAGTATCTTTCATCAGATGAGCCTTATAGGACCCACGTCAGAGTATTGTGGGTGATGGAAATACTGCACAGAAGATATAGTCATATTTAACTATGATTTTGTTCATCTGCTTAAGAAATCAGAGGTCTCCAGCCCAAAGGTTTGCATGAATAACATTAACATAGCAATAATGTAGTCCTCTCCCATTATATTAACCCAATATCATCATTTAAAGAGCAGCATGATTGGTGCACTCTCCCCTCACTAATTATATATACCAGATCTGATATGCACTACACTGGAAAAAGGCAAATTCCCTTGTCCCCACTGTACTGTGATTTTTGCACAAAACAGCTACTTGTGCATACAATCAGCTGTTTTCTGATCACCTGTGCAGGTGGTTTAAAAGGTTCCACCAGGTGCCATTCAACAACATGTCAAGAATCCATCCATAAATGTGTAGATACATACACACACACACACACACACACACACACACACACACACACAAGTCTACTTTGACCCATAGAAATTACAGCTCACCCAACTGCAGTTCCGCAAATCCGTTTTCGTGAAAGTGCATTTATTCAAACATGCACTTTCGCGAAAATTAGTTCAGCAAAGACAGGTCGCCAGTTCTGGGATCTTGTGGTAGTGCAAGTACAGTGTTTCTTCAGTGGTGTATGGGAGAGGAGCTTGTTGTACATTGTGGAACGATGAGGATAAGGAATACCCCCTTTTTCCCACAGTAATGCAATCTCTGAGTTAATATACATAAGTAGCAAGGGTGTGGGGAGTGCAGGGTGGCTTTTCTCCCTGCATACATGTGTTTAGTGTATTTGTTTTTGCATTTTATTTTCTGTTTCTGTGATTCAATTTTTGCAAAAGTGCATTTTTGGACAAATGCACTTTTGCGAAAACAGACTTGCGTAACTGCAGTTCGGTGAACTGTAATTTCCATGAGTCAAAGTAGACCCAGATAGATAGACATACAATAGTGATGGGATGTTTGCTAATTACTGAAGCTAGGCCTTACTCTCCCAAGGTCACATGCTTCTGCCCCGGATTTCTTCCTCCAGATGACAAGTATAATATCCTATGACTGCTTCTTCCTGCAACTTGTTCCAAACAACTGTATTGCTAGGTGATCTAAATCACAACCAACCCACATATGCAGTCTTTGTTTCATAGTTTCATACTTAAAATAAAGCTGCTAAAGGCCCATTAGACTGATAGGTTAGCAGTCTTCTACATGTTATGTTTGTGTTTGTTATCCCATACATAACCATAAAGATGCTGCTTAAACTTATCCAACGAGTCTTGATTCTCTGATCCACAATGGAAGTTCATGCCAAAATTTCAGAACTCATGGAGTAATACATTTATCTCACTTCACAATTCTATTTTTATTATAAGTAAGTCCTCTAGCCCTAACCCCAGGATATTGTTTTTTTACAATTAGATCAAGGTCAATCATCAGGTTCTCGTTCAGAGTAACCCTAAAAGATAAATTCAGTTTTCTCTTCACTGCTCTATAAAGTCTACTATATACAGTCATTCTTTCTCAAATTTCTTCATGCTGGCTTCTGAAAACAATTTTATTGAGGTATACAGTTTTTGGGGCTACTTGGCATCAAGATATTTCATGAACATAGTAATTGCATGGCTATTTTTGTTTGATTCATAACTTATGTTGCATTTTATGAATTAACATACAAATTGTAGACAACGATTTTTCCTAATACACATGCCATTATTAAATTGGATGGGAAAGAAAGCATTTTTATCCATCTGTGGGCGAAACTGGTCCAATTATACTGGAGTTTACTGTACTGCCAATAGCCTAAATTAGATGATCTCCTGGTAAATCATTGCAGCATATTAAACTAACTGCAAGGCTTTTCTGCAAACTGCCATGCCTTTGGTTCTGTAGCCCACATAGGAGATGCCTGACCCAATTGCTGAATGCTGTGCCTTCTTTAGCCCACATATGAGATGCCTGACCTCATTGCTGAATGCTGTACCTTCTGCAGCCCACACATGAGATGCCTGACCCAATTGCTGAATGCTGTACCTTCTGCAGCCCACACATGAGATGCCTGACCCAATTGCTGAATGCTGTGCCTTCTGTAGCCCACATACGAGATGCCTGACCCCATTGCTGAATGCTGTGCCTTCTGTAGCCCACATAGGAGATGCCTGACCCAATTGCTGAATGCTGTGCCTTCTTTAGCCCACATATGAGATGCCTGACCTCATTGCTGAATGCTGTACCTTCTGTAGCCCACATATGAGATGCCTGATCCCATTGCTGAATGCTGTGCCTTCTTTAGCCCACATATGAGATGCCTGATCCCATTGCTGAATGCTGTGCCTTCTGTAGCCCACATATGAGATGCCTGATCCCATTGCTGAATGCTGTGCCTTCTGTAGCCCACATATGAGATACCTGACCCCATTGCTGAATGCTGTGCCTTCTGTAGCCCACATATGAGATGCCTGATCCCATTGCTGAATGCTGTGCCTTCTGTAGCCCACATATGAGATGCCTGACTCCACCCATATCCTTCATCTTTTAATGTACTACAACCTCCTAGCTTGCACCAACTCAGAGGATGGAGAATAAAGGCTCTTTCTTCCCATCCAATGTAATTTCAGACATAGTGTTCATACAAACTAAATTTGGGGGGGGGGGCAGAACTGCCTTTTTCAGGGTGAATGGGGGACCTCCTTCTTACAGAAACACTGACACTTTTTTAATGCTAATAATTAAAATTCATCTTTAGGGATGATTTGACATTGTGTACAATCACTTTGGCATCAGAAAGTCTGTTAGCAGTAACAGCGAGTAGACCCACTACTAAAATGAGACACTGAACTATTATGAATGAGAACAATTTGGAGGGTAAATATAGTGAGTCACTGCAAACGTATACAGTATTCCGATGGTACGAAATATATATGGTTTCCCAACTGAGTCTCCCATTAACTGTGGTGGAAAACACAATTTGTGCTTCTCTTACTACAACTTCTCCATGTTCAAAGAACTAACAGCTACTGCCACGATTTTGCTTGCAAGCATTTGCTATAATAAACATTGATGGGGATGTATTTGCAAGGACTACTTTGAAAGAATGTGCACGTACCTTAAGCAACTTGGAATTTAGTGTTCAACAGTATTCTATATTGAAAACATCTTCAGCTTGTTCTCCTATGGGAACTCAACAAATTCTTCCTTCAGCTGCTCATGCTTATGTCACCTGGAGCAATGACTATGCAAATGTCTCAGAAATGGTTGAGCTACACATTGCTCCAATGACAAGATCCTTGTAGAAATTCTTACAGACATGCCTACACACCTGCAAGGTTTCCTACACACATGCCTCCACACCCACAAGGTTACCTACACACGTGCCTCCACACCTATGAAGTTTCCTACACACATGCCTCCACACCTATGAAGTTTCCTACACAAATGCCTCCAAACCTATGAAGTTTCCTACACACATCCACACAGCTTCAAGGTGCACTGTGCATGTTTGGCTATGGGAACATTGAAAGAAGCTTTGATGCAACTTCCAGCATCAACTTGTAAAGTCTGGGGTAAATCCAGAGCGCATGCAGTATCACTATCACAGCATATGCCATGCAGCTGCACTTTGGTTGCCATATTTCACACCTCCAATCCTGTATTGCAAGAGTCCAAAAGTGATATGATCCATTACCAAGATTGCCACTAAACAAGCTGTTGAGTTGTCCTACATTGTAATACAACTATGGAAAATGAAAGAAACAAGCAGAGATGACCTCACTCAAGGTAAAGCTGCTAAACAAAGTCAAACCAAATGTAAAAAAAAGCAGCTGCCACCACTTGGAAAATTAATATTTAATCCAACAGCTCAATAAAAACAATAAAACAAAACAAGAAATGCAAAGTTTGATGAACGCTTTCAGGCTGTGTCCTTCATCAGATAAATTGCTCACATTCAAACATTCATTTAAAGGGAGTAACAACCAATCTGTCCTCAATACTGAACCCGCCTTTTTCTAAGGCAGGTTTTAATGGAATGACATCATTAAGCCCTGGATGTCTGTGTGCTGTAAGTTCTAATATCCATTTGGCCTCTTCATATTCAGTGTCATTCATTGTATCCCCCCCCCCCGATGTTACTCACCATATGCCAAATCACCATAAATTTAAAATAATGTCCTTGATGACCAGATATGTGTCTATACAGGGCATTGTGTTCATTTTTCAACCTGATAGCTGACAAGTGATTTAATACCCTCTGCTTAAGCATGCAGTTCATTTTCCCTATGTAGTACCAATTGCATGTCTGACAAGTAGCAAGATAGACCAAATTTGCGGTCCTGCAGTTAGCTCTGGTGTTGAAAGAATATACCCTGCCTGTGATAGGATGAACAAAATGAATGGCCCCATTAATGTAATGGCATGCCTTACATGACCCACATGGTCTAGTTCCTCTCTTCACTTCAATCCACTGTTTGTCACGTCTGCCCTCATTACCCAGTAAGTCGTTCAAGTATTTATTCCTCCTGAAGCCAAAACTAGGTTCTTTCCCCACAACTTTCCTGATCTTCTTATCAGAAAGTAAGATTTTCCAATTTTGTCTGATTATATTACATACCCCATGTATGTTGTTACTAAATGTGAACATAAATCTCATCTTACCACTCTGTCTCTGTCCACTGTTGAACGCAAAAACCCTCCCTGCATCGTTTCAACCATGGACACATTCTATCCTTCCTGAAATCTCTATTGGTCTGTATAATCCACTTGACCTTCTGCCTATTGTAACCCCTTTCTATGAAATTACCTTCCAAGTGCCTCACTTCCTCTTCAAAATGACTTTCCTCTGTGTATAGTCTAGATACTCTCCATAGCTGTCCAGTAATGATGTTATCAAAAGTGAACCTAGGATGCATGCTGTCCTGGGTCAATATACTGTTCTTCCAACGTTCTTTTCTGTAAAGGGTTGTCTTAAACCCCCTCATCTTGGATCATATTGACACCCAAGAAGTCTATCTCTGTGCTGGAAAAACTCACCGAAAATCTAAGAAAGGTTGTAATTGATTCTAAGTACTTAACAAAATCAAACAGCTCTGTTTCTTCCCCTTTCCACAACAAAAAAATATCATCCACGAAATGTCTGTATAGGCGTAACTTGTCCCTCCATTTATTGTGGGACCCCATCACATACCTGTTCTCCCAGTGTGACAGTACCAGGTTAGCATGTGTATTCGCACAGGGGGTGCCCATTGCTACCCCCTGTGTCTGCCGGTAGAAACTTCCTATGCAGGTGAACACATTGTTTTCTAAAACTATACCCAGAAGATTCGCAATCAACTCTATTCTGCCCTTCTCCATCAAATTCAATTCTGGCAGTATTCGAGAGACTACATCTATGCCATAATCATTACTTATTATGGTGAAAAGACTTTTCTCATCTAGTGTCACCATAATATAATGCCCTTCCTCACCCACTCCTATACTCTCTCTCAATGATGTAAAAAAATGCCTTGCATCTCTTAATACCTCTTTCAAAGAGTTCAGACAAGGTCTTAACATACACTCTAACCAAATGGAAATGTTTTCAGTAATCCATCCCCTTCCCTGAGCCAATGGGTCTCGGGGGGGGGGGGGGTCGTGCAAGTTCTTGTGCACCTTTGGTAAGGCTTTAAATACAGGAGTTATGGGATGTTCTATCCACAAAAATTCGAAGAGCTTTTTCTCAAACAGACCTGTAGCTTCCATATGTTTCAGTCGATCCCTGACCTCTTGTATAAAATTATTTACACTGACAGGGGAAATAGGAGTGAAGGTGGATGTCTGAAAGTAATTCTGCCAACTTATCATGATAAAAACTCTTACTCATCACCACCCCCACCCACATCTGCTGATTTAATGACTGTAAATCCTTTAGGGCCTGTCTTTGTCTAGCAGTCAAGTTATGAAACTTCCTACCATGTCCATTTTGTAAATACAACATGATTTCTTGCTCACAAACCCTGATGAGCATTTAGATGGTGTGACTGAACACTGGTAGAAAAGTACTAGATTGTCGCAAAGAGTGGTGTTGCACCTGGTTGTTACCCCCAAATAAACCTTTTAACATTACATTTCTACCAAACATCATAATGTCTAAAATTATTTCACTAAAAATACTTTCATGACTCAGGGCAAAAGTTTGTCCCTTGTTTAATACATACAGCTCATCACTAGAAAAAACATGCTCAGATAAATTAAGCACAATACTATCACCAGTCAATGTGAGATCCTCCATTTCTTGGTTTCTCTACTCTCTGTTGTGGATGCTTCCAATCTCCTTTCTTCTTCACCGGTGCTGGTAAGGAGGCAAAAAAAGTCCATTCTCCTCTCCAAAAACCAGTTCCTTAGGCCGTGCTCCTGTGCATGTAATGGAATAGTTAACTTGGGGGCTCACAGCAGCCACCGTATGCTTGGGGCCCAAAGCAGCCAAATCACAGCAACAGTCTCTCTAACAGTGCGTTAAAGCTGCAGTTCGCTGTACTTTTCCCTGACTCCATAGTGCTTTGCTTACTCTGCTTCTCCCCTACTGCAGTCAAGTAGCTCAGCATCGATGTCTGGCATCCCTTCTCATTTGTCCACTCCTTGTTGGCATAGAAACTGTTACACCTGGGCTTCCGCAAATAAGTAGGCTTCCCCCACAATCTCTGCCAAGCCATTTGCTTGCATTTCCACATTATTGGTGTTTTCCTTAGGTCAGACAAAAATCTGGCCTTTCATAAAATCATTGTAATCCCACTGCAGTTTCTTTGTTTTAGTCTGCTGAAGTTTATGATCAATGGTGGAAAAAGTGCAGTAAGCATTTTCTAGCCGACTGACATATCTCTCCTCCTTAAACCCAGTCTCTAGTTGCTTCTGCAGAAACTCTACATCTTTACTTAACTGTTGTTCTTCTGGAGCAAAAAACTCCAGTAATAAACACATATAGGAAAACCCAGTATTAATGTTAATCTGCTGCCACTTGGCAAGGAGTTCTGGATAATGGTCACCTAGTGAGGGCATGCAAAAGACCCTCATTCCCCTCGGAACCACACCAAACTGTAAGCATGCCTCAAAATGATTCCGTTGCCATTGTAGTCACTTCAGTTTGTTCACCTTGTTAACAAACTCACTTAACAGTTCTTGAAAATTAGAATTTTACTCAGTATTCACAGATTCTAATAACTGTTGCCCTGTAGCAACATGTAGAGCCAGTTGTAACAGAGGGCTCTCTGTAGAGACCAAGTTTCTCTTGACCTTGGCCACCCATATGGATGGGAACACTTGTGCATTGTTCTTCTCAAGCAGTACATTATTCATTGTGGGTGAGGTCTCCATACACAGAACAAAATGCAAGAAACAAGCAGAGAGGACCTCACTATAGGTAAAGCTGCTAAACAAAGTTAAACCAAATGTAAAAAAAAACATTTTGTTCATCCTATCACAGGCAGGGTATATTCTTTCAACACCAGAGCTAACTGCAGGACTCAAATGTGGTCTATCTTGCTACCTGTCAGACATGGAATTGTTACTACATGGGGAAAATGAACTGCATGCTTAAGCAAAGGATATTAAATCACTTGTCAGCTATCAGGTTGAAAAATGAACACAATGCCCTGTATAGACACATATCTGGTCATCAAGGACATTATTTTAAATTTATGGTGATTTTGCATATGGTGAGTAACATCAGGGGTGGTGATACAGTGAATGACACTGAATATGAAGAGACCAAATGGATAACAGAACTTACAGCACACAGACATCCAGGACTTAATGATGTCATTCCATTAAAACCTGCCTTAAAAAAGGCGGATTCAGTAGTGAGCACAGATTGGTTGTTACTCCCTTTAAATGAGTGCTTGAATGTGAGCAATTTATCTAATGAAGGGCACAACCCGAAAGTGCTCATCAAACTTTGCATTTCTTGTTTTGTTTTATTGTTTTTATTGAGCTGTTGGATTAAATATTCATTTTCCAAGTGGTGGTAGCTGCTTTTTTTACATTTGGTTTGACTATGGAAAATGAGCATGACTTTGAGGAGCCAGTCATGACTTCCTGGATGGGGACCTGTAGAATGGCTACTGGTTCTGAGGGCACCTGTACCTGCAGGTTGGCACAGTGGTGCAGCTTAGACATCAGCATGTTTATCTGTTTTCTTTGTAACCACCACCAGGACTGTTTGCTTGGGGAGGGGGGGGGGTTCTGTATCAGGACAGAATGCCAGTATAAGTTGGATGCCTGGTATTCTCTCCCCAGGGCAGTAACTGAGGCCACTGGCTTCCCACAAATGGGTAAAGCAGTGCAGGCACAACTACAGTGACCTGAGGATGCAGTATCCAGACCTTCTTTGCTGATGAGAAAAGGAGGATGATGAGAGAGCTCCAAAGATGCACTGTAATATATTATTTGTTTTTTTTTTTCTCATCAACTACATTGTAACCCTGGCAGTTTGGACTGCGTTACATGTGTCTGTCTTTTTTTTCTCTTATAGGTCTTGAGACCAAAGTGAAGAATCAGAAGCAATAACAAGGGAGGTTAAAAGGTCTTTCCAGGCACAAGGAGGAGTACAATTGTCTCACATTATACCAAAAATAAACAAAAAAATAAATGTGTGTGTGTGTGTGTGTGTGTGTGTGTGTGTGTGTGTGTGTGTGTGTGTGTCTCTCTATAGATAGAAAGACAGGTATACATATGATTTACTTATATATATATATATATATATATGTGCATGGGTCTATTGTGTATGACCAAACTACCCTAATGTCAAATGTAAAACACTGACAAAATAAGTTTGATTATACACAATAGTGAACACAAACAAAACTAAAAACAATAATATTTACAGAGGCAAACTATTTCCTTTCCCGATAATTAAAACTGAAACTCCCCAGTAACATTTGCCCCTGCACTACCCTAGTAATGGGTGCTAACCCTAACCCTGCCCCTTCCCTCAACCCTAACCCAACACATTAATGTCATTAAAACCTTCCCATAATACTGCCACTAAACAAAACAGCCTCAGACACACAAACATTCACAGACACACACAAAAGGTGCATTTATCCCCTAGTCTAACCTTTAACCTAAAATACACAAACTCTCATACAAACACACAGCACCCATCCTTCACTCATCCCCGACCCTGACCCTAACTCGCACACACACACACAAATACTACATCTACCACCTAACCTAACCCTTAACCTAAAATACACAAACTCTCATACAAACACACAACACCCATCCTTCACTCATCCCAGACCCTAACTCATGCACACACGGACGCATGCTGCTTCTCTCTCTCACTCACCCCCTAACCACACTAACATATATTAACATTCCATGCTATCGGCATATCCACCATTCATCCATCTGTACTGTCCACATTAAATCACACCCCTGCATTTGTCAGACAAACATATGATCAGTAAAATGCAGGGGACCATGTATATATTCCCAGCCTAATCACTTGCCACACACATCTGCATTTAAAATTTGCAACAGCATCATTGGGGGGATTATGGTCCACTTTTTGATTAGTAAGTAGTACCTGTCACTGCTGGCACTTCAGCATTGTACCGTATTTGTATTGTATGTTATTACAAGTTGCTTAATGTTACATAGTTATCTGTCGTGGCACCCTCTCAAATTAAAGGAAAAAAGTTCTTCTTTGCAATTTAACAGCTTGCTACAAATGCAACAAACAGCTTACTTCAGGCTAAATGCAACACATAAAGCACTAAAAGCTTGTGTCCTAACAGTACTAGCATTCATTTCTGAATGAAGGAATTGCACTAGACCACAAAAGTAATGCTAAAGCACTTCAGACCTGACAGCAAATGTAATATCTGCTTTCAAGAACTGAATGGCAGTACTGCCAATCATGCTTACTGACACCTTGCACCCAGTGAGGCTGCACCTCTGCTCAACAGGTAGCATATCTGCCTTTCATGGCTCAAAGTCTGAAGGTTCTGGGTTCAATTCTCAAAGTTGGTGCTTTCCTCCCATCTACCTGCAGCACACACATAACTCCAAGGGGTGATACTGGGTGGGTGAAGATCAAGTTACACATGCTTTTTAGATGGTACACACCTGTTACCATTAATGGTGTGTTTTCTGGGTATATTACAGTTAAATCTGAAGTCATATATTTTACTGGTCATATAGTCTTCTTCTTCTTTCGGCTTTTTTCCGGTTAGGGGTCGCCACAGTGGATCACCTTGTCTGCACATTAATTGGCAGTGGAGTTTTACAGTGTCGAGTTGCCAGCCCGGCGCCCAACCTTCCACAGAAGGCACACTCACACGCACACCTAAGGCCAATTTAGAGTGTCCAATCCACCTGCAGCATGTCTTTGGGATGTGGGAGGAAACCGGAGCACCCGGAGGAAACCCACGCGACCACAGGGAGGACATGCAGACTCCGCACAGAAGGCACCCCAGCCGAGGATCGAACCGGAGAACCTCTTGCTGTGAGGCGACAATGCTAACCACTGCACCACCGTGGCTGCCCCTTACTGGTCATATAGTACTGTATGTAATTGTATGTTTGCATTTCTCTCCCATAGCCTTGTTTTCTCTATCCTTTCAGTGTAGTCCATCTCTCTGTGGTTTAATTTCTTGTTTCTCTCCATTTATTTTTATTTTATACAACTAGATCCACAGTCCCAGCTGTGCCTACCAGCCCCCAGAGACCAGCATCACCTCATCCATCTCATCAGCAGGCTGCCGTGGCTGCCTCTAAACATGCAGTTTAATGTTTGGAGGCAGATAGGCCTTCAAGTCCAGCCCATGTTGGGCTTCACTAATAGTATCCGCTGTGGTTCCCACTGATGGCTCTGCCAGCAGTGCAGACCCTTTCATGAGAAGGAATTAGCTTGCTGAGGTGGTCAGGCAGCTGGTGGATCAACACCTACATGGTTGCATCGGCCATGCAGAAGACTCCTTATGTGGCTTGTACAGTCCCATCCATGCCCCGCACTGCACTAACATTACAACCAGGGCCCAGTGGTGAGGGTGCCCTTCATGAGGTCTGATCTTCCACTGAATCCCAAATGGACAGGGTGATATGACTACCCATATCTACTGTATCCTCCATCCCAGAGTTCCCTACCTTTTCATGTCTATACCCACCCTTGTTTGCTGGCCAGTCCTCTTAATTACCATTGTCTTCTCTCTGTTTGTCCGATGTCTTCTACTCCATTGTGCTCCCCCTCCCTCTGTATGTCAGCACCTCCATTTGTCGATTTTGTCTGTCTTCCAGGTTTGTTGGTGTAACCCTGCTACCCACCTCTTATCTTCATTCTGCTTCCTTTATTTCCTTCCCTACCTTAGCTTCTCTTTACCTATATGAAAATATTAAAAAAAATGACAGCTTACCTTTCTTACTACCACCCTGTTAATTCCTTAGTATTTCTACTTATGACTTTCCCTCTGCTTGTGTTCCAATTTTTCAGAACTTTCCCATACTCCCATTTCCTCAAAAATAATGGAACCTATCCTTTACTAACTCTTTAAAGCTGGTAGAATATCTTTTCCATCTTGTAGCTTTTGTGCCCACATGAGCACACTGAGTCGCATCAAGGTGCACACACCCGCCATGATCAGTAAAGTTCCTCATTACATATTGCAGTTGATGCTCAGTGATAAGTGTTTTCATCACATTGCTAACTCTGGCTGTGAGTGGATACTTCATGAGTAGATGGCTTCACACTATTTTTCCACACTGTTAATTCTTAAGCTCTGGGACTTGCCACAAACACTAAGTGAACAGCGGATGATTTGGTTTGATAGATTCCACCGTTTTTTTTCTAAATCTCATTCTGTATAGTAAATTTACATTTATGTTTTTCTATTTTATTTTCTTTTTATCCTAAAATACCAAAAAAATGATCAAGCGTGTGTTTATTTTAGAAAAATCTCCTGAAAATGTATTTAGTGGAATATTTTTTAATTTTCTAGTCATGCCATACAAATGCTACAGATACATCTTTTTTCACTTAAGTATCTTTAAAGTAGTACAGACATTGAAATAATACTTCATACATCAAACTCTGTCTACAGCTAATCATAATAATTTACTAACTGTATGTACTGCATATGCCAATCAGCATGCCTGAGCCCAAAGATTGGTGATTATACCATGACCCCCCCATTAATATTCCAAAACGTGCACGCTGATTGGTCAGCGTGCACGTTGTAAATCAACTTATACTAATGGAAAAAGGTCCGGTCGCCTGGACTTTTTCCATTAGTATAAGTCTTTTTTAAAACACTGTCTCGCTATGTTAAAGGAGTTTAACATAGCGAGACAGGTTTAAAAAAAGCAACGGAGATCTCTGTTGCTTTTTTAAAGCTGTCTCGCTATGTTAAACTCCTTTAACATAGCGAGACAGTGTGTAAAAAGCAACAGAGATCTTGCTTTCTCCGTTGCTTTTTTTTTAAACCTGTCTCGCTATGTTAAATGGGTTTAACATATTGAGACAGCTTTAAAATAAGCAATGGAGATCTCTGCTGCTTATTTTAAAGCTGTCTCGCTATGTTAAACCCATTTAACATAGTGAAACAGTTTGTAAAAAGCAACAGAGATCTTGCTTTCTCCGTTGCTTTTGCCCACAGCTCTGATGTACTGCGTAGGCATACACATGTGCAGTACATCAGAACTGCCGCAGAATACCAGACAGCTGCGGAAGGGCAGCAAGGAGGCATTATACAATGCCATTATTTAAAAAAAGTAATTATTTATTTTCTTAAATAATGTCATTGTATAATAGCAATAACCCACTTCTGGGTGTGGGTAATGCTGGATTTACCCATGCTTGGCTTTGTTTGGCCACTTGGGCTTCGCCCTCATGACCAAACCATGCCAACCGTGGGTAAATCCAGCATTACCCACACCCAGGAGTGGGTTATTGCTATATTAACCAATCAGTGCCCCAAAAATGCTCTCTAAGCCTCACTGTGGTTATGCTGTTAAGCATGGAACATTCTTATGAAACTAATAAAAGAAAAAATGAAACACTGTTTCTAAGTCCTTTACCACACACATATCTGTACTGGTCTAGGAAGGAGGGGGTTCCTTTTTGTCTGTTCTAAACCATTTTAACAGGAACTGATTCACAGTAAACAGTTTTCCAAATTAATGGTCTGCAGTTTTCTATTCATGTAAACCACAACCTTCCATGCTGCAGAGATGAACTGGGAAATTATTAGCTGTTACATGTTCCTTTGTTATGAAGGCATATGTAATCTGCAGCTTCATGGGTTTTGCAGCATACCGACAGCTATCTCATCTTCAGAGTCACTATCAGTTAAATAATTCATGAATTTATGGATCATTGGTGTGGTAACCTCAGCTGAATCTTGCACTAAGATTTTCCAACAAGATGAAGACAGCATGAATGAATCCAGTAGAATGAAATTACATCATCCTGGAAAATATATCTTCTACACAAACTTTTTCTCTGTCTCTCTCCATCCTGACCTTAACTCCCTTCAACAGGGTAACAACCAAAGTAGTGGTTTCTGGATGTGATCCCAGCTCCATCAATCAGTCTTCCATTTCTTTTTCTTTAGCCTGGATCATACTGTTCTTGGCATCCAGCTCCTCTCATACTCATCTGCGTAATTATGCAATGACTTGTTTTTAGTTCTGTATTCACTTCCATATGGCACTCCCTCCATCCCTGCATGTATTTATTAAGACTTTGGCATCTAGTAGATTTTATCACAATTACACATTCCTCATGTCAGACAAAAACAAGCAATCCCATGAAAACTGACACGATGCATCAGTTATGACCTCCTACTGTTTCATTTTTTGTGCACTTCCTACTATAGTAAGTTGCCTGGCAAATAAAGGATCTGTTGAGCTGTCTTCCCAAACATTCTGGGAGGTTTTGGAATCAAATATGATGTAACAAGTTATGAATGCAGGTACAAAAAGTAATATTTCTTGGGGATCAACTGTTATGATGGAGGAGGAAGAACTGTCCAGCACTTTCTCTACAATCTTTAGCTTGTGTATCAGATTTAGTAGTAGCCATGACAGCTCACAACTATCCCCTGACTATTGGGGAACTAGTCACTCATGCATCTTTCACAGCAAATATGGATTACAGGTAAAAGTTGCACACACAGGAGACACTAACTTGTGTCACTGATGATTTGTTTGTTCAAGTATGTTCCCTAACATGAGCTCATCATCCTCGCCACTGAAAGCTGATTATGCAGTACCTCAGATTATGACCCCTTCTCCAGGGAACAATGATTTCAGCTTTAATATAAATAAAAAGGAGGGGTGTGGGGTCACAGCGTTCTTATTTGATGCAGTACAGGCCTGACAATTCTGGCAGGGAGTCAATCATTGCACACCTTACTATTCTCATTTGTTCTAAATTAAATAACAATTCTAGTATAATTATTCCCACAGGCAATATAAATGCTTACCTGGACCGCTGTATGGCTAAATTCTTTTTACAACTATCCTTTCCACATCATTACCTTCATTTATTATCCTTGATATGACAACAGTCTCAGTAAAATACCCTAAACTTTATATATAGTACCTGCTTAAAACTACTGTTAAACTTCACAAACTGTATAAACAAAACAAAAATGTGCCAATAAGTCCTACCATGTATAAAACAACCCATAAACCAAATGCACAGACCATTAAAAAAGTACAAAAAAAAAAAAAAAAAAGGAAAATGCGTTCCCATTCAATTAAGTACAAACAAAGTCAAGTAACAAACTACCACCCTGGTATAGCTATACTTTCCCCACTGGCTAAAACACTGGAAAAATGTATCCACACCGAGATCCTAACATCTCCTCTCCAACAATCTTCTTGCTGAAACTCAACACATATTCCATCCCAACCATACTACTGCCACTGCACTCATCCATTTTAGTAATCTGGTATATATGCAACGCAACAATGGCCAGCTAGTGTTTGCAGTTTTGCTTGACTTATCAAAGGAGTTTGATACAGTCTCCCATACAAAACTTCTAACATCACTATCAGAATTAAAACTAACTACCCCCACTCTATTATGGTTTCAAGACTATCCCTCCCAATGACAAAAAGCTGTGCAGTGGAAAAACTCCATTTTCCCTTTGCTTCCTGTAAAACTAGGAGTACCCCAAGGATAAATCCTAGGACCCCTACTTTTCACTATATTTACAAATAATCTTCACAAAGCCACCCCTCTAGCAAACCTGGTTCAATACGCTGATGACTCCACCTTAATCTGTTCTGCCCCCACCCTCCAACAACTTCACATCAAGACCCAAGAATCCTTGACATCCATCGAAATCTGGTTAACAAACTCCCAACTAATACTAAATCCTAAAAGGACCCAACTTATGTTCTTCTATCCTTCCAAAGCAGCAGTACCTACTCCTCTGATCTCTATTTCTGTATCAGATAATACCCCTATCTCCCCCATCACACAAACCAAATTATTAGGGGTCATTACTGACAATAATATGAAATTTGAAAACACAAAAAACTAGGTACTCTTTACAGATGTAAAAACGTCCTAACCAGCAACAGTACAGTTACTGTAGCACATACACATCTTCTCTCTACCTTACTGCATGCTTCTACTGCCCTGTCCTAATTAATCTAAACAAGAGCAATTTAAACAAGCTATCACTATGCTACAACAAAATAGCAAAATTTGGCAAAAACTCCTCCTACCGCACCCACAACTGTCAGGCCCTAAAACAGCTTTCCTGGCTGGATTTCCATAACACCTTAGCTCTAAACCAACTTCTTCTAGCTCACCAAATCCTGTACCAACCTGACAAAACTCCAGCCTTACAAGACCTGATCACCCTCTACTCCAATAACCAAGAACTTAGCTCCACTAACAAGTTACTAATCGTTATCTCCAAAAGCCATTGCAGCTCTGGTGACTCCCTGTATTCTAACAGCATTGCCAACACTTGGAACTCCCTACCACTACAAATCAGGGTACAACCTAACACAACCATGTTCAAAAAAACAGCTCATTTCCCACCTAAACAATTCCTGGACATGCAACGGCCTAGCATTTGGCTGACATATTTTAACACCTTTCCCCTACCCACTATCCAACCTCTTCTTTAAAACTTCCACAGATGCACTATATTTATTATTACACATTGCTTACCAACTTACTGCCACGTATTCCCCATTGTCCCATCTATACCCGCTAACTCTCCCCTAGACTAAGTTAAAAAGCTTTCCCTTAAAATGTCAATGAACCTCAAATGAACTTGTCTATATTCTCTTCCTTTGACAAACTGGCTAGTATTTTTAGTTTTTTCTTTCTTCTCTTATCTTTATTACATCTTCAAGATTATCTCTGCTAAACATACTGTATGAACAACAATCACATGTTACTACCTGCTATACTTCTAATTGCATGCCTAAACCACTATGCTTATGAAAACATTTTATGCAATCATATGTTATCTGCTATATTTTATAACTGTATGTGTAAACCACAATGCTCATGTAAATATCTTGTGTACAGTATGTTAGCAATTGTTTCTGGAGCTTTCCTCCCCAGACCTCCACTGAAAATGGACAGCCCTGTCCAGTCGGACCTCCCCAGTAAACAAATGTAAAATAAATTAAAAAAAAATAAATGATTAGCCATTCGATGAAAGTTTCATTCAATGGTTAAATATAGACAGAGAATAAGCATCTGTTTTCCTCTTCTAGAGTCTAGCTCTGTAATTATAGCCCAGTGTTCTATTTACTACATCTACAGTCCTCTTATTTTCCTCCTGGTGATGTAATCTACATATAGGTCAAACTCCTGCTGTTCAACCACTACTTCTAGAGTGCCCAGCTAATCCTTGATATAAGTATTGTTATGGTCCACATGGCAAACGTTGCAGCTGTTTGCAATCAATCCTCAAGTGATGTACCATATTCTAGGCATTTGGACATCTTTTTCAAGTCCTCCTTTAAATTCAACCCAAATACTCTACTGCTGTACCAGTCTTTGATTGACATGCATAGAAGCTAATCCTGGTCAGTGCTAGGAACTAACAAATAATGAATAGCTGTCCATTTTACCAAAGTCCTCTGTGTCCTGTTCTTTAACAGTGCTACTGTCCAGTTCTTCACTCTTGATCTTAACTTCACCCCTTCAAGGTTTTCTATCAGACTCCCGTATAGGACTTGGTGCATGCAAGGCCTTTATTATGTCCACGCAGAATACATCTACCATCAGTAAATAATCATGTTTTCTAAAACCACTGATAAACTAATATAAAAATGTCAGAACCAACATTAAAAGCAACATACATCTAATCTAACATATTTATCCAAAACAAAGCACTGCAAAATGGAATACCATTTTTTTTAAGTCACTGATTATAGCACCATTGGAAAGTTTCATGGCTACACGTGCACCATTAAAAATCTTGCTTCATCAGCAAAGGTACAGACTTATACAAACAAAACAGTGTTGTGCAAGATTACAGTATGTCAGACACTTCATTACTATGTGCTCTTTGCTTTTGACTTTGAATGAGCACTTCTATATTGTCTTGACATCTGGATGTGCCTAATTTACTGAAATCATACAGTGGTAAGGCTAACCAATAGATTTGCAATTTGTGCTATGTAATTATTCTGCCTATACTCTTACCACAAGTTTTAATAAATGAATTGAACACAGATTCCTTAAAAGAAGAAAAGAGGGAACTCTTTTCAGAAACACTGCTGTATCAGCAGCTCCATGGAAAATCATTGTCCCGCATTCCTGTTACTTCAGCATGTTTATCACAGCAAAAGTACAGCTGGAATTAGTTAAGACCTAACGTCTTATAAAGCATATATTGTGATCAGGTAAAAACCTAAACATGTTCAAGGACAATGATGAAACTATGACAAAAAATACATTTTATTGAAATACATTAACTCTACTAATCTCTACTAATTAATTAATTGTGTTGCTCCCCATCAACTCTACAGTCTTGAAGTTTCCATTTGGACTCTGTGTGGAACGTGTATGGCTTTTTTCTATCTTGCACATTTTTCTCTTTCACATCTCATAAATATTATGTGACTGACTGGTTTTAAACTGTCCAAGGAATCTCTCCCAAATACCACCCCTGTAAAGAAGTGTGTGGTTTACTGGAAGCACCTATTTAAGAAAACTAAACAAACAAATGATATGGCATGTGGGCATTATAAATTGGCTAAAAGCCCTGACTCATCTAGTGTCCCATGCCAGTCCTTAATCTGGTGCTCTGCCACCTCAGACTGTAAGTTGAAGCGCGAAGAAAAAATGTTCCATCCCCCTAGTCTAGCACTCCAAGCCAAAATACATTCCCACCCTCCAACCCCTTAGCTCTGAAGTTGAACAGCACTAACATTTTCTTGTTTTAAAGAACTATGGCAAGTGGTTTGGAACAACTTACCATACACAAAGCACTACATGCTGAGGTACACTTTTGTACTGGTATTCAGAAATGCCAGTACCTAAACAAATGCAGGAATTGCATCTCTCAATCAATAGCATCTCCTGATTGCACCCCAACTCCTTGCTTTCAGGTCAGCTGCCTCATTTGCCTCACCCTTGCTATGCTTCTGGGAGATAGAAGCTCTCAGTTATATAGACAGACACACACACACACACACACACACACACACACACACACACACACACACACACACACACATTGTACATTACTGCATACATGAATCAGTAGAAGTTATTCTGAACCAGTAACTTTGTTTTACAATGCTTGATGTCAGTTAAATGTTATCTTTTTCCCTGTTACTCAATTTCCAACAGTCACTGTGGCACTTCAGTTACCTGCATGACTCTTAGCCCACACAGTCAATCCTCATTATCTCATCCTTCTGATATTTATTGTAGCGCCACTGTGGTTCAGTCCTAACATATCTGTCTTACAACTCCTAGTTCTGGGGTTCAGTCCCAGCTTACAGTCACTGTCTGTGTCAAGTTTGCATATTATCTTCTTGTCTGTTTGATTTTTCTCTGGGTGGTCTAATTTCCTCCCACTTCACCAAAGTACGTTGGTTGACTGTTTACTTTAAACAGGCCATGTATGTTGTGCTTTCTCTCTTCCCTTGTGGGCCCCAGTTTGTGGCTGAAAAAGGCCTTAGATCCAGTTTACTTATCCAGTTAATCACTGAATAAGGTAAATGTCATATCTGCCATTTTCATTTATTGATTAGTTTCTGATGAATTTCGTTTTCTTTCATTAGAAATGAATTGAGATGATATATTTTTGATAAAGCATTATTTATACTGGAAGTATATTTATTGCTTGGGAACACACACCCATGCAATGAACATGCAATACAGACAGGAACATTGTTGCACCCCAGAAATAAGTCAGAACTATCTTTGTTATACAATGGTACTGAAGTAGCAGCTTTGCTATAAGAACCACGCAATGTATGGAGTACACTGATCACGCTCCAAAATGAAGAAAAAATGTCTTCGCTATAGAGAGATCCGTACGTAGGCAACTAATTTCACTGACTTGTTTACCATACCTCTCAACTGTCCAGATTTCTCCAGAATGTCCAGATTTTTGCCTCATATGTTTGAATTGTTCCTCATAAAATTTGTGGCTTTCTGGCAAATCACTGAGGATTAAAGTCAGTAGATATTGACATACACTTGAGCTTCAGACTTCACATCCTTCAGAAAATGCATGCTAACACAAGTTATTCTAGCAGTGTTTTAAGTTTATAAGAGCAATATTTAAAGTATTTCCTATTTTGGGGCCTTTCCCCCATTATTTTAGGCTTTGTCTAGATTTCTTGTAGTAAGAAGTTTTAGAGATATGGTGCTTATGCACAAGCCCAAGTTATTAGCAAGCCTTGTGCTGACCCACACATGGTTCTACATCTCACCTGTCCAGATTTTTGCAGTGTCCAATTTTTGCCTCATACTTTTGGTCTTTGTTTCATGCAAATGTATTGTATTCTGGCAAATCAGTAATGACTGCTGTCACTAAATAATGACATACATTTGAGTTTTCAGTCTTCATATCCTTTAGAAAATGTACACTAATATAAACCCTGTTTTTTAGCAACTTTTTAAGTTTGTAAGAACAATATTTCAGATTTGTCCTTGATTTTGGGCCTTTGCCTGTTTGCTGTTTCCATTGCTCTGTTATGTTTCTAGCAGCAGATCTTTCCAGATGTGATCAACACGCTGGATCATTTTCCCACAACTTTGCAATCAGTTTCATTCCTCCCAGGTAATACTTCATATCAGGCCTGTTGTGGCCTAAGCCTGCCACCTTTCTGCCCACTTATTAAGCATTTCCAAATCCTTCACTAGACTCTTCCATCCCATTCTCCACTAGTGCACCTGTCTTTGTGTCATCATCAAATAGGCTGATCCTGTTCTTTATTCCCTCAGTGATTCTGAGACAATTACAGTGAAAAATGGAATCTTCATCCCCACGAAAGTACAGTTATGTACGCTCACCATAAATGTAGATGTTCACTGCTGTAGTCCTAACTATTAGGTTATCCATGCTCTGGTAGCCCTCAGTCAGTCCGAATACCAGAGTCAAAATTTTGTGCGTCAGCTGCTGTCGCTTGCTGGCTGAAGTCAGGTCATCTGCGCTATAAAGGGTTTGTTCCCTTAGCCATGTGTGCCTCCTAATGAAAGATGCAGTGACTGTGGTGCTGCTCGCAGCCTTCAAGGCATCAAATCCACAGTGTAAGGAATGCATGGCAACTTGTAAAGTGGAGTTTTAAATGTCCAGTAATTCTTTAGATAAGCTCTTATTTTCAGTGCTCAAAAGCTTTTGTCTCATCTGTTCCAGTAGAGTTTCTTGATATTTGTTTAATCCCCCCATAGACAGAGTAGCAGAAGTATATACCTTTTTCCCAAATATATCAAGGGCTCTGCCTTCTTTCTCAATGGGTAGGAATCTCTGGATGTGCTGGCTCTAGCACTTTTAGGTCTAAGAATGACAACCTCTGGGTCAGCTGAAGGGTTTTTAAAAAGGTGCTTATGTGAATCCATAACCTGAGGCCTGCAGTCATGGACCCAACTGATGAATGTGCTAATGTCAAGGGCCCTGACACCATATTGGACTCTAAATGGATCTCAATAGAGGCCTTCTCCAACACCACAGTTGTGTGAGAGGGCTGTGAAACTGCCTCACCAACTTCTGCGATGACCAGCCTTGGTAAGCTAGCAGATGCTAAACTGACATCTTCAGAAGGCTGAGTCTGGGCTGTTTGCATTTAGGAAGATCGACATTGGGACAACTAATGGACGCCATACCGTGTGGAGAACCTGGGTACTCACTAATGAATTTAGCTAAAATGTGTGCCCTATGCCATGTGGTCCTAGGATTGAATCAGTGCAGAAAAAATTATTAGGGACATTGTGGTCTGGACCCCAAACAAGTAACACAGATGAAGTGGAAGTCTCAGTGTGGGGTTTGTTTACCACAGCAGAGACAGTTGTTAACTTTCACTGACATTAGTCAAAAAAAAAAGAAACAGTTCCCCAATGGAGTACTTAGCTTTCTGCAGTTTCTCTCCGGTAAGGACTGACTGATACATGTACTGGATGTCTGCTTCAGGCTCTGATGGCAAGAAAGAACTGAGGTCATGACATCGGTGGACTCCACTTACACCCCAGTGTACTGACGTCAGGTTTAGGCATCTGCCAGTTGTAGGAGGAGGGAAAATTCTTACTGTGTTAGTCAGGCTGGCCAAAGGCTTCCATGGCAGGAAATCCCACAAGTCAGGAATGCAACAGTGAAACATGAAGAACATCACAGGATTCTTTTTAGCTCGCTAAATGCTCTATCCACTTCAAAAGACCATTGCATCTTGACAGGAGCTTTCCCTCTTGTGAGATCAGCCAAAGGACAGGTGACAGTTAAAAAACTATGGAAAACTTTCTGTAGCATTCAGCTAGTCAAAGCAAAGCCTCTACCTGTCTGTTAGTGGAGGAGTACAAGACATTTGTTTTGGCCTCTATTTGTTGCCCAGCTTTGGCCTTACCACCCACCTTCCTATAAAGTGCTCTCAGTACTTGACTTCTGCCATACCTGATTTTATTTTCTTAACATTTACAGTCAACCTTTCTTGTCTTATGGATTCCAAGACAGCCTACACTTTAGCTGAGATACCTAATATGTTAGATTAGATGTATGTTGCTTTTAATGTTGGTTCTGACATTTTTATATTAGTTTATCAGTGGTTTTAGAAAACATGATTATTTACTGATGGTAGATGTATTCTGCTTGGACATAATAAAGGCCTTGCATGCACCAAGTCCTATACGGGAGTCTGATAGAAAACCTTGAAGGGGTGAAGTTAAGATCAAGAGTGAAGAACTGGACAGTAGCACTGTTAAAGAACAGGACACAGAGGACTTTGGTAAAATGGACAGCTATTCATTATTTGTTAGTTCCTAGCACTGACCAGGATTAGCTTCTATGCATGTCAATCAAAGACTGGTACAGCAGTAGAGTATTTGGGTTGAATTTAAAGGAGGACTTGAAAAAGATGTCCAAATGCCTAGAATATGGTACATCACTTGAGGATTGATTGCAAACAGCTGCAACGTTTGCCATGTGGACCATAACAATACTTATATCAAGGATTAGCTGGGCACTCTAGAAGTAGTGGTTGAACAGCAGGAGTTTGACCTAGATGTAGATTACATCACCAGGAGGAAAATAAGAGGACTATAGATGTAGTAAATAGAACACTGGGCTATAATTACAGAGCTAGACTCTAGAAGAGGAAAACAGATGCTTATTCTCTGTCAGGCTGGGTCTATATTTAACCATTGAATGAAACTTTCATCGAATGGCTAACCATTTATTTTTTTTTAATTTATATTACATTTGTTTACTGGAGAGGTCCGACTGGACAGGGCTGTCCGTTTTCAGTGGAGGCCTGGGGAGGAAAGCTCCAGAAACAATTGCTAACATACTATACACAACCTTCCTATTAAGTGCTCTCAGTACTTGACTTCTGCCATACCTGATTTTATTTTCTTAACGTTTACAGTCAACCTTTCCTGTCTTATGGATTCCAAGACAGCCTACACTTTAGCTGAGATACCCAGTCCTCTGAATGAATGCATATCAAGTACGTGCCTTCATTATTTTATCAATCAGCTTCTGAAAATAAGATGGCACTCCATGTATTCCAAAAGGTAATACAGTTTACAAAAACAGACCAGAAAAGATTAATACAAGTTTTTTTTCTTCTTTTGGCAGAGGAGAACTGGTATATGCCAGTACTTTTTCAAGTCTAATGTCATCAGGCATCTGGCATTCCCTGTTATTATCTGTCAACTCATCAATCCTGGTTATGGGATTAATGTCAAATTTTAAAATGCTACTCAGTATCCTAAACTGATTACAGAATATAGTACTTTTATCACGTTTAGGGACTAGAAGCCTTTGAGTCTTCTAAAAAGATTTTTTTGAGCTTCTTATTTTACTAAACATTTTTGTGACTCTGGCTCTCTGTAAAATCCAGTCAATCCTTCATTCCATGGATTGTCTCTACACTGTGTTCTATTAGTCTTGATCTCCCAGGAATTTTTCTGAATATTCCTTTATTTCTTAGTAAAAATTATCCTACCTCAGGCTTTTCTACTTTTGACAAGGATTCCTCTAACTGCACTTTGGGTACATATTCTCTGGTCTCTATTGAAAAACCTGCAGTTTGTAAGCTGCATGCAGAATTCTCTCTGTTTTTTCTCGTGGCTTTAACAGATGCTGATACATTTATTCTTTCTCTTTTCTGGTTGACTAACCATATAGGCAACTGCATTTATTCTTTGCTTCATCTCAAATGGACACACAAATCAGCACATAAGTGTTGTTTTCCATGGAGGATATTAAAACTAGAACCTGATCTTTTGTGTTCCTTCCATACAGGGCACTAGAACTGGTACCTGATCTTCCGGGTTCCTTCTATACAGGGCACTAGATCTGGTACCTCATCTTCTGTGTTCCTTCCATACAGAGCAGTAGAACTGGCACCTAATCTCCTAGGTTGCTTCCATGCAGGAAAGTAGAACTTGTACCTAATCTGGATTAAATTCCATAAATTGGTCTTTCTTATTGCAAACTCATTGTTGCATTTTGCAGATTCTCTACATTTGCTCCTTTTTCTCAGGGCACCAACTTTAATATATACTGCAAAATGACATAGCAATTCCGAATTGTGCCTTTTAATTTTTTCAGTAATATAATGCAGCCATTGGATGTCAGCTGTTTAAACGTTCAACTGCAGTAAACCAAAATGACGTCTGTGGCACATCTCTGATTGCAAACAATAGACAATGTAACAAGTGGTCCCAGTTTTTCTCCATCTGCATCATCGGTTTTCTGTGGTATGTACTTCTGTGTTTTATTTAGCCTCTCTGAAAATCTACAAGTCTGCAGATGGTAGACAAATGTCTTCATCTGCATGACTTTAAACTACTGATATAACTCATGCATTACCCTAGTCAAAAAGGTTCTATATTATGACATCAAACGATAAAAAGAGCGAACATTCTTATCAAACACTAAAAGTTGAAAGCACTGAATGATGAACACACGGAACAGAGATTTGTTTCCCAGGGAAAAAAATTGCTGGGCTGCTTTCAGGACATTGCCATTTCCTCCACTGTGGTGCAATCTCGGAGTTGGTATATTTAAGTAGGGAGTGTGGGGGGGCACAGCACAGCACCCCACATCGGGGAGTGTGGAGGGCAAAGCCCCCACTTTATTTTGTGTTTGGATCTGTTTTGTTTTTTTGTTTTTTTTTGTGGAGGAATGATTTTTTTTCCCTGGGAAAAAAATCTCTGTTCTGTGTGTTCGATATTTACTGATTTCGGTTTTTAGTGTTTTATAAAAGAGCATTCGCTCTTTTTACTGTTTGACGTTGTGATATAGACACATCAAAAAGGGAGTGCCTTGAACAGGAAGTAGCTCTTTATGCACTTTGTTGAACAACAGTACTAGTTCCTGGGCAATAACTTTAGCATTAGCTTAGGAGAGAAGTCATATGACTAATTTGTACAACTTCATTGGTTATTCTTATACCAATGACAAAGCCTTCTTGGTTATTTAAACACTGTGAATATGTTTTAGTTGTTATTTTGATGAGGTCCCCTGTCAGAGGGATGAAAGCTCTCAATTTTTACAATAAACAAGTGTTCCTGCTGTCCTTCCTCTGATATGTGTTTTGTTTTTGATGTCAAGTGTTTGTTGGGCACATATTGCACCTTTGCTGGTTCCTAGTTTTATTTCTGGTGCCTAAGGCTTAGTATGGATTCCCTAGACCATTTTGATCTCTCCTCCCTACCGGCTTTGTTGCAAGAAGGAGAGATTTCTAAGCTAAAACAGGACATGGCTTCATTAAAGGGGGAACTTACGAGGCTGATCGATTTTTTATCTCAAAGGGAAGCAGTATTGGCCGCTTCCATATCTGCCATAGCCCTACAGCAGTCTCTCTGTGTTCCCCTGGTAACCACAACACAGTTTCTACCTGTGAATCTGCCAACAGGACGTGGCTTCATTAAAGGGGGAACTTACGAGGCTGATCGATTTTTTATCTCAAAGGGAAGCAGTATTAGCCGCTTCCATATCTCTGTGTTTCCCTGGTAACCACAACACAGTTTCTACCTGTGAATCTGCCAACAGGCAAGCTGGAGGATAAGACGACGTCAATACTGAGACGGAAATGTTTCATGGCAGGTCGCTGGCTTCCAACACTCATGGAGCGGCTGTTAACAGTTTTAGAAGGGCTGAGGGAGAATTTTAGTGGTCTTAAAGAGAAGAAAAATAATGCAGAAGTCCTAAAAGGTACTGTAAGTCTTTCTGATCCTGTTGTTAGACTGCATACCAACAATAAACGGTTGTGCTGCTCGACACAGAGACAGATTTATTTAGTTGATGATGGTAGCTTGGAGGCTGTTAGCAATGCTTTACACAAAAAAACTTGGAGCATTTTTAGCTCAAAATTACAATTTTCAAAAACCATCCAATGTGGTTGAACCTAGAGCTGATAATATTGAAAAACAGCATTTTGGTTCCTTGAGAGATATGATTTTTTTTCTTGAAAAAAGGTTATTTAAATTCAAATGTTTTCAGATGGACATTGCATATTTAAACAAATGCCTCAGTTCTAAGGTGATTCCAAAAGGATTGCTTGTATTTAAATTTCCTTTTGGACTGAGCTATGATGAACGATTGATAAGTGACTTTGTGGCTATGTTTGACAAATGGGGATTAGAATTTTTAAACAAACTTGTATTTTATAATGAACAGGCCAAGGAAAAGATGTGCAAACAAATAAAGTAATTAAATGAAATGATTGTTCATAGGTATGTACTAGGCTAATGGCCCTGGAGCCTTTACAAGCCTAGTCCATAGAAGTGCCCTGGCATCGTGTTGCCCAACGTTAGTTCCCAGTGCCTCTATCAAGCAGAGCTACTGGAGTGATCCCCGGAGTGAACTTTTTATTTCCCATCCACTCAACAAGATTTCTCTTGAAGAGGTCCAGTGAGATGCTCTGCTTGACATGTATGGGAAGTCTATTCCATAGCATGGGCAGTCTCTGGGTTATGAACCTGTCCCGCATGTTCTGTTGACTGTGGTAATGATGTTTAGGTCTCTGGAGCATGTGGTACAAAGGGATCGGGACTTCTTTAGATGTAGCATTTCTAACAGAGCTGGGTCAGACATGGCTTTGTAAGATCGCCTCTTAGTAGACGATATGAAACAGAGAATAGCTGGAGTTTTTTTTAAGTCTAAAAATGTAGGACATGTGTTTAAGGCCTAGGATCCTCTTTGTGAGGTACTTCTCTGACCTCTCCAGCTGTTGCAGGTGTCTAGTGAGGTACATGCCAAATGGGGCATTACACTCGATGATTGTCCTAATGAGGGAAGAGTAGAGAGAGACGATGACCTCTTTCTTCCTGGATGCAAAACCCTTGGTAATGAAATGTGCCACAGAGAAGGACTTTCTGACCACAGTGGCAATGTGGTGGTCGAAGGAAAGATTGCTGTCAATCTGTGTCCCTGTGAACCTGTGTTAAAGATTTACGTTTTTTCACAATATTATGAGTTATATAATAAATTACTGAAATGGTTGAGAGGAGGTATAACGCAATATTCCACAAGAAAAAACATAAATTAGATAGAGACATCAAACAATACTGTACTAAAACGGCATACCCCACCAACCAGTTTATTTCCCACCCCAGTAAATCTTATGACACTACTTACAATCAGCCTGCCTATAGTGATATGAACAGTGTTACAAGGGCAGGTGAGCAGGAATATGAATATATGGAAAACAAAGAAAAGGGTGAAGGGTCATACCAACAGGATTTTCCACAGTTACATCGCTCAGAGAAATTGGTAAACAGAAGTTAAGAGAACACAGATTAGCCATTTATGCAATGCAGGTATGGAGGAGCTAGTTTGCAAGGGGGAAGGGGGTGAGCAGTTACTAGTGGACCCCCAAGACAATATTATATGTTGCTATCAAGGTTTTAAAATTTACAAATTTACTGACAAGGAAATAACTAAAAACTTTTTTTCATTATTTTCCAAGGGGCACAAATATGTACCTACTAATTTACTTGACATAGCTGATATTTTTATTGATATCAAAATGTACACTAGAAAGTTAAACTTCAAAATATTATTTTCTCAGAGTAATAAAGAGCTAAGCTACAACAGGCAACAGTCAGGATAAATTAAAGAAAAAAGCCCCTTTAACCCTCCACTTCATCCCCTAGTTAGTGTCTTTGATAGGGCAGTAACAGAAGACATTAACAAGTTTTTGACAGAAAGAAAGAAATTTTATAGCAATCTTACCAAAGAAGAACAACTGGTAGTACTCCAGCTAAGGGAGGATCAGAACATATGTATTATGGTACCTGGCAAAAGTGGGGGTACTGTTGTGTTTAATGCAGAGGATTATTATAACACTATACAAATTCTCTTGTTAAACGAGGACAATTATCCTCATGTTTCCAAGAATCAAATTAATATTGCCTACAGTCAATATTGATTCCTACTTAGAAGAATACATGCTCGAGCAACGCATCAGTTTACAAACTTTTGAATTCCTTAGAAACCAACATCTCATTGTTCCCACAATTTTTGGCATTCCTAAAATTCATAAGAGTATTACAGAATCACCTTTCAGACCTATAGTTGCTGCCAGGGGTTCTAAAACCCACCCACTGGCTATACTGGTTGATAATATGGTTCAACATGTGGTGGAATACTCACCTCATCCTGTGAAAGATTCATGGGAATTCCTAGGGCAGTTAAAGAAGGAGCTCTGGTCAAAGCACCTTATTTTTCTTACTACTGTCAAAGACCTTTTTTCCTGTATTTCAAAACTGGTAGGGTTAGAATATTTTGAGGATACTTTACACTCATTCTGCTTTACACCATGACCAAATCAATCTCGTCTGTGAATTAATGGCCCTGATTTTGGAAAACAACTACATTTTTTTCAAGGGCCAACATTTCCAACAAGATAAAGGTGCAGCTACGGGGGTAGCTTGTGGCCCCACATACTCCAATATGGTAATTCTGGGGTGGGAATTGAAACATTTTTTTTTGTTGTGAGTTTTGGAACAATATACAATTATACATCACATATTTGGATGACATTTTTATTTTATGGAAGGGTAAAATAGACACTGTACCCCAATTTATTGAATATCTGAATTATACCACAAATTTCCTGGTGTTCACACATGAATTTAACACCAAAAATGTACATTATCTGGATATTACCATTACACATCATCACAATGGTTTCAAGTCTAATATTTATCATAATATTTATCATAAAAGCACATTCTGCAACTCGTACTTACATTTTTCCAGCTGCCACCACTTAACACAAAAAAGGAGTTTAGTTAAGGGGCAGGCGATAAGAATTGCTTACATGACCTCCCATTTTGATAATGTTAGAGGGGAGCTTTGGAAAGTAGAGAGATGTTTCTTGAGAGGGAATACCCTGAAAAGATGGTGGATGACATTCTTGAGAATGTATACAGGGAATGCGGAAACAAATACAAACCTTTGTTAGGAGCAGACTTGCCCCACACCAATGATGTTAACACCTCTCCTCCAGTTACCAATTTTGAAAAGGCTTGTACTGTCCAACATAGCCTCTTTTTGGGGGAAATAAACATTATATATAGAAACTGGAAGATATTCAGAGTGAACTTTGAGGTAAAGATTGTGGTAGGTGAGAAGCTGGTTTTTATAAAAGCAAAGTTGGCCACAACCTTAAAAAAATTATTGGAAAACAAGAGGTGTTGTAGAACTTCACCTGTGGGGGTTGGTACCAAACCATGTGGGAGCTGCAGTCAATGTTTCTATATACACCAACATCAGATAATCGCCATAACCAATTTGATGTGTATTAAAATTCAATTCAAGAGAGGGAACTGTCTTACTAAAAGGATAGTATATTTGGCTGTGTGTGACTCCTGTAGTAATTTTTGTGTGGGCAAAACGTGAAGATCTCTTAAAATTAGAATTTATGAACACCTGCACAATATTCAAAATAAAAAAGACACAAATGCCTTATACAAAGATCCCCTTGTTTGTCAAGGGTTTGTGAAATTTAGTTTTGGTATACTTGAAATTTTATACACAGATTCCTGAGGGGGAGATTGGAAAAATACACTTGGTAAAAAGGAGCTACAATGTCAGCTCAGATTAACTGCTTACCTCCCTCCAGGATTGAACGATTCTGTTTCTTTAATGCCAGTTCTAAGGGAAAGAGCTAACAGACTATAGGGTACTTAAACTTGGTTAGTCGGGGGTTTAAAATTCTTTTCACGCACTAAACCTTCTATTCCCATTTTTTTGTTTGCACACTTGAATCCATACTTTTAGACATACTGGGCCATATCTTAGATTTTATGTTTACTGATGTTATGTGTATTTACTTATATGTTTACAATATAGTAAAGTTTTTAGGATGGTTATATTTTTATATTAATTAAATATGCATTACTGTAGAGTTCCACTTGACCCAAGATATTTAAAGTTTTTAGGTTTATTTATTACTTATTTAGTGATATTTGTTGACCGGGAAAGTCAACTGAGACCCATTTTCAGTGGAGGCCTGGGCAGAAAAGCCCCCAGTTACATGAAAATCATTACATGAATTTGTAAGGAAACAATTACTTATAAAGAAAGTTAAACAATACAGAAAACTATCTAAACAGCACATATGTTGTAAAATGGCACAATACAATAACAAAAGAGCATTAGCATGTAGGAAAATTATACAGTTAGAAATATTTAACAAGACAGCTCAATTTATTTATTTATTTGGGAGGGTAGGAAAAAGGAAAGTTAAGTGTAGTGGGAAGGTAGAATTATAGAGTTAAAGGTAAGATAGATATAGTTAGAATCTTATAGCTAGGTGGTGGGAATATGTAGATTATAGGTGACATGTATTTAATGGTAGTATTAAAAGTAGAAAGTGACAGAGAAACGAAAATGTGTTAAGATAGTTGTATAGATGTGTGGACTATGATACTAAAGATTAGGGATAACTCATATGGTGTAACAGTATGACACATACACAATTATATTTGCTATGTGAAACAGTTTTGCTAGATTAAGGAGCTGTGGATATGTGTTGCATGTGCAGCTGGGGTTATCAGTGAGATGTTTTAGTTTTCTTTTAAAGGACATTATGTATTCTGTAACTGATTATGGGATGGTGTTCCACAGCTTAGTTATGGAATGGGAATAGAGGCAGCTAACTGATCTTTTACTAGGTTTGTGGAAGGAGAGAAGTCATATGATTAATTTGTACAACTTCATTGGTTATTCTTATACCAATGACAAAGCCTTGTTGGTTATTTAAACACTGTGAATAAATTTAGTTGTTATTCTGATGAAAGCTCTCAATTGTTACAATAAACAAGTGTTCCTAATGTCCTTCCACTGATATGTGTTTTGTTTTTGGTGTCAGGTGTTTGTTAGGCACGTATTGCACCTTTGTTGGTTCCTAGTTTACAGTTAAATAAAGTTATTATAAAACCTAATAAAAAACAATGACACATTAATTTAAAATTCATCTTCAGTTCAAGCAATGTGAATGTGTGTGTATATATGTGTGTGTGTATATATATATATATATATATATATATATATATAGTGCAACTATATGGACAGATATAACAAGCTGAAAAAGGATATTGTCAATAGCCAAAGGATTCACAAACTGCAGTTCATAGAAATGACATTAAACATACTAGGTACACTCTTTGGAACCAGTTTCCTAAGGACTGTTCAAATGTCTGCATTTGTAAGTGGATATTCTTTTCTGACATCATGAATGCATATTACCTCCATATTTTGGTTGTTACCAATCTTGTATATACACACCAGTGGATGTTTGATAAGGGAAATCAAGCTTCCAGAATCCTCTGAGTTTGAACCTCTTTTCCTCTCAAAAATACAATAAAGGTTAAATAGTAAATCACACAATTCAGTTTTCACATTTCTTCCAGTGGAATTCTCTTCTGCACAAAACTTAGCAATGTGACACCTCATCTCACATTTGTAACAAATTAGCACACTACTTGCTGCATTTTGTTTCATGGATGTTGTATTCCTTACTGCAGTATCAACCTTAAAAGCACACACTTCAGGTTTAAACACTGTATCACTAATAAGCATTATGATGAAGTTTTAGCTTATCAGTGTTCTTGAGACCACTTTACAGTACCCATTTTCTTACATTACCTGGAAAAGTTCTGTTAAACCAGTCTACTCTTACATTTCCTAACATGTTTGCCCTACCTGTATTATCAAGACCAAGCAAAACTATTCAATTATGATTTAGATCATGTATCTGTGTGCATACTTGTGAAGCTGCGGTGGTAAGTGGTAGCATTGTTGCCTCACAGCAAGAGGTTCTCCTGTTCGATTCTCGGCTGGAGTGCCTTCTGTGTGGAGTCTGCATGTTCTCCCCATGGTCGAGTGGCCTCCGAAAGACATGCGTGAATGGGCGTGCCTTCGCTGAAGGTTGGACGTTGGCCTGGCAACTCGGCACCATAAAAAAAATCTACTGCCAATCATTAGCGGACCGGAGTTCCGCTGTGGCGTCCCCTAACTGGGAAAAGCCGAAAAGACAAACTAACATCTGTGTACATACTTGTTCAGCCACATTAAAATGAGTTAAACAATGGTACTGTTTGCACTTCAGGAGTTACACCAGTGCTGACTAAAGCATACTTCTTGAGTTTATCATAATCAATGCAGTTTTTCCATGTATGATTTCAGTGCCATTCTGGTCAGTTGGGATAACATAATTTTTCTTCAGCCTGCTTAGGTCCAGTTTTCTGAGGTGGCATACCACTCACATGACACAAATCTGAACTCCAGGACATCCTTCCTGGTTAGTTTGTAAACAGGAGGCACAGACATGGGGTAGACAGCCATGATGGTCAGCATTATTAGTTGTTGTTTTAGTTGCATCAGCTTTTGGTCAGTCCCCATCAGTAAATCCATACTTTTGTTCAATAATTCCTCCATGAGTCTTTTCACCACTTAACCATGTCAGAAATGCAACGGTCATGATACCGTAGTGAATTAATATCCAAAATACAGTTTGCACATGGCACTACAAGAAAATGCAAATTGACAAGGTCACCAGTGTAAGTCCAAGGGGACACTGAAGGCAAGACATATATAAAAGTACAGGTTTAATTCACAAGCCAAAATAAAACCAAAATCACAACTTATTTGGTTTAGCAAAATACATAGTGTGTTAGGATATTTTTATCCAGCTGTATAGTCCACATAGATTATCCAGGCCAGAGGCTGTCATAAAATCAAAATTTCAAGTCTGTGAGTGTCTTCCAGGCCAGAACCAACAACTGCTTCCCAATGCTGGGGCAGAATGAAGTGGAAAACTCAGTTAGACATGGACAATAACAAGTGAAGAAGATGTGGCTGCAGAAGGAAGATCCTTGATATGGAATATTTCCTCTAGAACTCTTTCGACCTCTGAGATATTAGTGGTACAGAAGGGTTTATCCTTCATTCCTTCATAAAAACTTATATTAACAGACACCATTGTAGATTTAAAGTTATTTCTCAGAAGTGTAAATTTGAAATTGATGTTTGGTAAAACAGAAACATTAAATATTCAAATTTCTTTTTACAAATCTAGGTCTTTTATTCCTGCTAATTCCCCCTCTTAGATGCTTTTGGTAAATTCTGCGAGAATCATTTTTATAAATTGTTTGAGGATAAAAAATATTGGAAAGTATTTAGTAACCTTACGAAAGATGAGTAGAATGCATTGCATCAATTGGAAAACAATAGTAGTATAGAGATTCGGCCAGATGACAAAGGTAGCACAATATTTGTAATAGACAGGGACTATTATTTTAATACAATGAATTTTATGTTGAACAACACCCTGACATATACATGCATTAATTTTAATGATGTAATGAGAATGCTGAATAAAATTTCAGAAGTTTTGAGTGATTGTTTGTTAAGTAGACTAATTAGCTTCGACTTATATAATTTTACGAAAGTTGATCAATCCCTCATACCTATTATTCAGGGACTACCAAAGATCCACAAAGATGCATTTAAACCACCCTTCTGACCCATACTAGCTGGTAGAAAGTGGTGCATGGAACCATTTTCAGTGTTTGTTGAAAAACATCTGTGCCCCACTTTAAATAAAATTGTGATCATTTTAAAGGATTCTAAAAACTTTTTACATGATCTGCATGACCTTACTTTGCAGTACCCACTGGATATAACTTATTTGTTAGTTACAATAGATGATCAGTCTCCATTCAAAAAGATTCATAACCAATATCGACTAGAAGCAATTAAGGGTTACTTGACATATTACAGAGACTATGGTAATAAATGTATTGATTTACTGTGTTTATTTATGGAGATTATACTTGAAAACAACATTTTTGTTTTTGATGGAAGCCATTTTTTACAGAATGATGGTGCAGCTATGGGCACCTCGAGTGCAAATAGCTATGTACATATGGTTATGGCTTATTGGGAGGAGAAGTATGTGTTAGGAAGTTCACAGTATACATGTGATATCTTATTTTATTGACACTTTGTTGATGATTTATTTTTATATGGAGAAGTGATGAGAATGGACTGTTGGAAGTTTCATGAGTTTCTAGACAAATCTACTCCCTTATAGGTTCATAGATTTATACTAGGCTAACTGCCTTTGTGGGCCATTTTAAACCTAGCCAATTACCCCATGTGAGAATCAAACCCTGCGTCTTGTGTTTGTAAGGTAAACACCTTAACCATTATGCCAGCCTTCCACCTTTTTTTTCAGTATCATGATCCTCCTTTAAACAATGCATTTTCTTTACTCATGTACCATTCCCACACAGCTGTGAGTCACCATAACAACTTTACAATAATTCAACAAGTCAAGGCACATGGATTACACATTTGTGTATGATCCTGGGACTGAGCTGCAACTTCACAAGTAATTCTGTCATGAAGTGGTCAGAAGAGCAAGTTAAAAAAATGTTAAATATTCCAATATTCCTTGGCAAAAATATAATGATGTCTCACCTTTGATGACAAATTCAGAACCATCCCCCTAAAGAACAGTATCTATCAGCTATTTCCTCTACTAACTATTATCAGGCTCCTCATAAGAGAGATCACACATTTTAAAATAATTTTAGGTTTCATTTCACAGAAGATGACATTACTTAATATTACGAAATCACCAAAGTTGATATTTACAACTGATCAAAATGCTCTGAACTTCCAAATTTTGCACAATCCTCTGTCCCTTTGAGGAAAAAGCTAGAATGAATCACATAGCCCCAGCCAAGTGGCACAGACTGAACTGTAGAAAACTGATCACTCCAGTCTGTCTCTGCAGGACATACTTAGTGTTGGTGGGCCATGCAGAGAACTAAGGTGATAAGACCCTTTCCGCCATTTGAGTCAGGTTTGTGGCTGTGACCAGCCTCACCTACTTCAGGCAAAACATGAACTGTGGCAACATAAAGGAATGTTTCAGCAGAAAACATCATTGCTACTCCTGAAGCTTACTATCACTTATTCCACCAATGATATCAACTTCCTCAATATAACAATTACCAGATCAAGTGAGGGTAATTCTGTTACTGTTACTTATAGAAAACCCTGCAACAGAAATAATTATCTGCACAGGTGGAGTATGCACTGTCAACACATTTTTCAGAATGTTCTTAAGAGGCAGGGTGTGACAGAGTCTAGGCTCAATGTTTCTGATGAAACATTTAATAAAGAAATTAGCGATTTAAAGGTTAGGTTTGAAGAGAGAGGATATAAAGTCTCCAAAATTGATGAAACTTTGGATCAAATTATATTATTAAGCGAGGGTACAGAAAAAACTTACTTTTCTGAGAAAGATACCAATGGGACATATGTAAGGAATGCACCGATTGTAAGGAGAAACATCAGTATGCCAGTGTTTTATACAAGTGATGCAGATGCCATTATAAAGATTATTAGAAAGCATTGGCCTGTTTTGCTGACTGATCCAGCCATTAAAGAGATGATAGGTGAAGTACCGATGTTCATTTTTAAAATTAGGGGAGATATCAAAAGGATGCTATGTTATCTAAAGGACAGAAATAGTTCTGAAACTATAAATATAGAAAATGCAGGCGCAAAACCATGTCAAGCTTGTAATTATTGCAATGACATCTGTAAAGAAGCTGAATTTGTGCACCCCAACACCGGACAGGTGTTTAGAACTATACAAACAGCTGATTGTGGCACTTGCCATGTGTTCTATCTTATGATCTGTCAGGCATGCAGTTCATTTTACACTGGCAAAATAGACAGACCACTTAGGGATCACATTAGGGAACATCTTTATAGCATTAGAACTAGATCTTAAAACAATGCATTATCCAAGCATGTTGCTGAGAACAATGAGTCTCACATCTTGAAGTTTATGGCTTTAGAAGTGGTAGTTGAGAGTTTGCGGAAAGGTGACATTAGGAACAACACTGAGATGGCTGAGGCAAGATGGTTAATTAGACTAAGAGCCAATAAAGACAAAAGCCTGAATGGAAAGGTACCATTAAAACCATTTTTTAAAGCTAGGAGCTTGAAATATTAGAGGTTTAATGAAAGTATTTTATCTGATTTGCTGTCCCTTTTTTCATGATTGGTATCAACTGGGACTGAAATGCTATATTTTAGTAGAACATGGATTCATGTTTACATTAGATTTCATTTGTAATATCTATTGGCTTAACTAGTACTTTATAGTTGATTTTCGGAGCTTGTCCTTATGTGTGGGGAACTTAATTAGATTGGTCCACTCACTCCATACTAGTTCTTTGATAGGCCAGTTGATACGCATGTGGAATTCCACTTTAAACGTTTTTGACAGGATGAATAGGTTATATTCCAGCGAACAGGGAAGTTAGATTATGTTTAGCAGTTTTAATGCCTTTTTAGTCATTGTCTGTATGTTTTCATCAACTACATTAGTATGTGCACATGACTGTTTCAGCATTGCTGTAAATACCAAATAGCCTTCGGGCTTTTCTATATATGAGGTTTTCAAACATTTTGTGCATTTTATAGGTTAGATGGTAGATATATTTATATATATTTAGATAGTTTTTTTATATTTTAGCACGTTCTTATCTCAAAGGAGAACATTACATTGACCAATTTATCTACCTGTACATTAGTCATTTATCTATATATTATTTTATATACTATTTATATATTGTTTGGAAGTTCTGGTGGCAAGAGAACACCATATAAGCAGCTTTCCACAATTTGCTGATGTGAATGTGCATAATATACAATATGTAAACAAGCAGCAGTAATACTTTGTGAAATTGCATTATAAGATTATAATAAGTTGTTAATTTTTTAATGTTTAGTGCTGAGTATGTTATACTAGATGACTTACATTTAGATTTTTAGTCATAGATTATTTGATCTTTATTTGTTAGCTGGATTTAGTAGTAATATGATGAACACTTTGGAAGCCATTTCAAGGAATTTCATAGGCTTTCTGAATGTGATGCTTATTATTTGAGAATTTTTGATTGGACGAGTAAAGTGCATTTAAATGAATGTCAGTCATATATTTTGATTGGCTTAAGTGATTGGGTGTTTTTGAAGCATGATTTAACATAATTTTACTGGTTGGTTGTTTTTATGTATAGATGGGTTTTGATAGGTTGTTGATCTTTTTAAATATCATGTTATGTGCGTTTGTGTTTAATGGTCTGATGAAGTGGTCTTAGTTTTTGTGAAAGGACTAACCTTTTTTCTCTTACATTTTATATGTAATTAAAATGTGCTTTTACCCTGGAACATGCTTTGGTTCTACTTTTTTTTTCCGCTGTTAATGAATCAGATAACTTAAGTTTGAGTAGCAGCTCAGGTTCTGGATGAGCTGCGTGGGGAGGATACCAGTGGCCACTGTGGGTTTACCCATCCTGGGAGGAGGGAGTTGGCATTTCCAGTCAAAAGCTGTATTCCACAATGGGGAGAAGAAACTCATTGGCTCCAGTAATGCAGCATAGACCCAAGGACAAAGGCTTGCCTGGCTTAGCAAATTTTTGCTGATAGCCATCATTAAAGTGTACAGAAGCAACAATATGCACAGAGACAGCACAGTAAGCCCCTGCAATGAAGTAATGCCCTATGTCTGCCACCAGAGGTGGACTTTGGTCTTAATGAGGAATTGCCTCAGTTTTCTATGTTAGTGAGTTCTTCAGCCAAACCATCACCAGCAGCATGAGAGCAGGGGCAGAAGCAGAGGCTAATGCAGAAATAGACGCCTTGGTAATATCTGATCTTCCCATGTGGGTCCCCTATGCTGCTAATTCAGAATTTCTACAATGAGGCCATAAAAGGTTGATGGTCTGTGATTAATCTCTTCACTCTAAATAATCTCACTCAGCTAATTACATCCAGCAAGACAAACCCCCCTCAAGTAATTATTCCTCCAAGTTACTTATAACTACCACTCAACACAGAATTATGACTTCAACTTCAAGTACCTTTTTAGAGGTCAAAGAATCAAAAGTCCTGCAAAAAAAAATGGGAATTTTGGGAACAATACATACAGGAGAGGAATGAGGTTTAAAAGAAGGAAGGACTTAAATGAGCTATGCAATGTTTGAGTGAAAATGAGTGGGCAGATTATAAGTGATGTATAATGGTTGTGACTAGTAGTGTGTCAGTATGGTCTTTGATGTAAAATGCTTGGAACTAGGATTGTGTCAGTGTGGTTTCTTTTCCTTTATATAAATGTATTATTGCTTAAGTTACAACTGATGGCTTACTTAATAAAGATGTTTCTTATTTAAAAAGGGGGGGGGGGAGCAAGAATTGAATAATTTATGCAATGTTGTTTAGGCTATATGACATATAGCAATATATGTGAAGTATAATGTTTGTTAATGTTAATTTGTTAATACAGTTTGATTACTTTTGTACAAGTACAAATGTGCCTAGGTCACAAGTGATAATTCAATAAAGGTGTTAAAAAAGTCCTGCATGATCAAGACATTCTAGACAGGGGCTTTCTAAGATGGCTGCACACTGATCAACAACTTAATTTCAGCTCTCCTAGCGTGAAAAAAAGAAACTGAAACACAAGGGGCAGGAACTCTTGTCACTTTTAGTAAATTACGTTACTGGATAGTAAGCAGAATGCCTGGATGGCAGCAAAGAAGAAACCAAGAGACCTTGCAAGAAAATCAACTAGAAAAGGTGAAGAAAAAACATTAACTGGGAAGAATGCTGCAGCTGTTCAGAAAAAGCTGTTCAAGCTCCAGCTTTGGTGCAAGGCATGGCTTCCAGGAATCTAGTGGAAAAAAAACAAGTCAAATGTGCTCAATGCTTATTAAAATAAATGAAACACTGATGGAGTATATAAAAAAAATGGAAGAAGCTTTAAAAAGCTATTCAGAAGAAAACTGAAAAATAAATCAGAGTTAAAATGAAGAAAGGGCTAGCTGAGTATGAGGCTGCTCAAGAAAAAGATAATTCAAAAAATGGTAAAAAAAGACGACAGCACATAGGGAAAATCTTAGATTTTCTGCTGTGCCAGAGAAACTAGAAGGAACAGACTGTATTACTTTTATGAAGGCACAAATAAGCAAACGGAGTGGTATTCCAGGTACTTAAGTATTAACACAACCAGATTTTTAACCCCGTGTAGTTCCTGATATTCTCGCAAACCAACTGTTTACAAAACTAAAAAGGGGTGTGTGAAGTCCAATTCACTTTTTGTAGCACTTTGGTTATGATAGAGTAACTGGACTAACAGCCAAAGTCCTCCTCCTTGGTAGCATCCTCCTTTACCGCGCTAACTTCATGGAAAATAAGAAGCAGCAGCAGGGCAGAATAAAATTATGGCAGATTCCAAGGACGACAAGTGGGTCATTTGCAATAGCAGCATATCACCTTCTTCTTCTTTTTCTTTTTCTGGATGTCTTGTAGGAGGCACAGCTTGTAAACTATGGTTGTAACACAAAAAGAAGTAAGTATTCAGAAAACCAATAAAATCTAACATCAGTGGTTTGACTGGAGAAACTAGCTGCAGTGTTTTGAACATCTGATAGGAAGCAAAGACAATCGAGGGGATTTTCAAGTAGAAAAAATGGCAGTACTGCAAAATCATTTCGACGTTCTTTATTTGAGTTTTCTTTTTTGGATTACCCTCTCTATTGTAATTGATCCCCAAAGAGAGACTAGCATTGGGGGAATGAAAGGAAGTTAGCAGATACAAAAGATTTTGCAGTACTGCCACTGTTTCTACTTGAAAATCCCCTCAATTGTCTTTGCTTCCTATTGGACATTCTGATGTATGTAAAAGGGCACAGACACTGCAGCTAGTTTCTCCAGTCAAGCCATCACAGTTGGTGAAGAAGCAGCAGTGGAAGGAAATGGTGACTGCTTTCCCAAGCCCTCTGTTTACAACCCAGGCTTCCATTAAAGCTTAAAAATGTTTGACCTTACTTCTAAAACACAAATTAGACAGACCTTACAGGGCAAACCCAAACATACATTCTTCAATTTTACGTCAGTTATCGCAGCATGAAAATCTGGTTGCGATAATACGCAAGTACTTTACTCCACAGTAGGAACTGTTAAATGAAAGGCACACCATGTATAAGCTTCAAATCTGGCCATGAGAACGCAGTCAAGACCTGCATTTGGTAAAGATACAAATCTGCCAGCAGAAATAGTTGATCCTGACAAATCTTTGGCAAAATGGCAAAGCATTAAAAGTTGGAGACAGTAGAGTGTTCGTAGAACATGATTATTCACTGTACAGCAGGCAGAAGAGAAACAAATTTATTCCAGTAATCAGGGAATGTCAAGGGGCTGGTGTGAGATAAAAACTGTTGTATTCAGCTGTCTTCAGAATATTTTCCTGCAGATTCAAAGTCATATTTGATGCAGAACAGGTTAAGGAGGAAATACAAAAGTTTATCCAACAGAAAGTGAGTCATCACGTAGAAGGGGATTCTGCTTCTCATTCTTCTGGTGGTAAAGAAAACAGAGAGACTTTGCCAGTGAAACCTCTTCTACTATTCCAAACGAAACTCCTTGAGAGAGAAAAGCATAGGAGTTGACTAGTAAAATCGAGAATACCTTGGAATTGAACCAGAATCCAGGGTTGGGAGATAGAGATGACAGGAAGAAGACCAGCAACATGGAACTATGCAACAGCAAAGCATCAGTCACATGTCCATGTTGCTGGTCGTCTTGTCATCTCCATCTCCCAACATCACATTTCAGTTCATATGGCTGTATAAGAAAAAGTGGAAAGAATGGACTTTTGTTGACTTTATTAAAATTGTGGGGACCTAAAAACATTTGCCTCACTTCATCTCATTAATGTTTGGAAGGACATTTAGAGAGGGAAAAGAAGGAAAAAGGTAACTAAGTAAAACAATGTTGGTTCTTAACATTATTTCTAAGGCACTTTTCACAACATAAATAGCATGCTTTATAGTCAAGTATTTTTAGTTGTTCTTGTATGTGGTAAAGTTAATACAGCAAATAGAAATGTAGGCATTACAGTGAATAGAAGAAGAGAGGCTGGACAAAAGCATGTTCAAGTTAATAGGCTGTAATCTTTGGTTGCTGACGTGGGGGACTGGATGAAAAATTACACAGATCACGATATATGTAGAGCTGATATTTTCTCTTACTTTTGCATAGGTAAACACCTGGATTAAAACCCTTGGCTTAATCTAATAACAACTTTTAAGTGGAAACATATATATATGAGAACACTAAATATAATGAAACATTTTCCTTTAACAATAAAGGTTTCAGCTTGTTTTTTCAGGCTACAGCAGAGGACTACATTTTTCTCTTACGTTTCTCCATCGAGACAAGATAATTGGCAATAAACAGCCAGAACACTGGTTTCTTCAAATGTAAAAGTTAATGTTTTTTGAATGCATGCAAGTTGTTTCTCATCTGGGAGGCGAATAAAGATAAAAAAGAAGAGACACCAATAAGTGTAAGTAGAAGCACAGGCAATGCCTCTTAGCATGGATAACCTCAATTTCAAGTCAATTAAGCTAATTTTATTTGCTGTCTATGTGGGACAGCTGTTTCTACAAGAAAGAGTAGACTTCATTATTAAGTTGTGTATATTTGTGTTAAGTTAGAAGGTTATGGGTGTGATTTCGGGAAGTGTTTGTTTTTGTTTGAGGAATTTCATTACATCAAAAGGTTGTAAAATGAGACATATGTTCAAATATCAATAAGAAAAAAAACTGTATAAAAGACTGACCTGACAAACATTAGTGGGTGCATGTACCACAAAAGGTGGAAAAAGATTTTAAAACGTTGCCATATATAATAGGTGAGAATAATGGCTTCTTACCTTAATGGTGACACTTTCCATATTATCTTGGAATGTGAATGGTCTTGTGGGTATAGAAAAAAGGAAAGAATACTTAATTATATTAAGAATTACAGAGTGTAAATAGCAATGCTATAGGAAACACAACTGGAAACAAATGAGCATGTGAGTTTTATAAAGAAAGGATTTTGGGCTGGCTATTTAGCAGAGCATTAGGGACAATGGAAAAGAGGAGGTCCAATAGTGATAGAAGAGCAAAAAATATAATGACAGCAAATTTATGCTAGTAAGGGGATACTGGAAAGCAGTAGTGTAGCTAGAGTGGGACGAGAGTGTCAACATTCCAAAGTGTTGTGAAGGGCATGATCAGCTGAACTCCCGATCACTCTTTAGTTTAATACTGGCTTTTAAAAGCCAGTATTGCATTTGTGGTCAAACCTGAGTGCTGTAGCACATAGTGTGTGGGCTACACTGTAGCAACTGCTTGGCACATTGTAGCAACCAGTTTGCTACAGTTTAAAACAAAGAAAAAAAAACACAACTTTTTTTTTTAACTAAAACCTGGGCAGTATAGTGCTCTGTGCAGGTGGGGTGTAAACTGTTTACCAACATTTGCTATGGTTGGTGTGCCAGTAGAAGAAACGTCCATTTTTTATCCTTTGGGGGGGTGCGTAGATCTAACTGTATTAGGCTGATCATTTATGACTTACTACAGTGTAGTGCTTTTCTTTCTGTTTTGCTCTTCATTTGAGGGGGAGGGAGTGGGGGTGGGGCACTGGTTCATAGTGTCAGTGCAGGGTGCTAACTGAATCAGGTATGCCTCTGTTGGCAAGGGATAAGAATTGTGCTGGCACGTATTTACATTCCACCTAAAACTGCTATTATGGAGCTTAAAAATATTGGGAGAAATAATTGGCTTTCAACAGAGAATATCACCTATAGGTGAGGACTGAAATTTAATTTGCAACAACGAGGATGTATCGGGGCAGAAGGGAAAATCAAACAAAAGAGGGTAGATTTCTGAAGAAATGTGTGAAAATATTTGGTATGAATGACATGAATTCAGTAGTAAGAACTCAGAGAGATTTTACATATTATTCCCCAAGATACAAGTACTGGGCTAGGCTGAACAGAAAATATATTTCACAGGAACATGTGCATTTAATTGAAAACTTTGATACATATCTAATAACTATTTCAGATAATTTGCCAATACCTGCTAAGATAAAAATGCAGGGTAATGAAATACAGATGAGACACAGGTGCTTCCACACATACCTGTTAAAAAGAGGAATTTAAGAAAGGGATAGAACAATTACTCTGGAGTTATTATAAAGATAGCAAGTTATTCTAGTAGCTAGTGAGTGAGATAAAATGAAAGTTGAGTTTAAATATAGTGTAGAAATAAAAGAAAAAGAGATATGGTTAATAAGTGTCAAGAATTATTTAACGGGGCTAACAAAGGTTATAGTATTACACAATAAGGGGAATCTCACAGAACAAGAAAAGGTACAATTGCAGACTGCTAAATTGAAAATAAGAGAGCACCTGGATAATATACATGTCTAAAATGATTGCTGCTAAATAACTCTTTTTTGATAATAAGTCTAGAGCACAAAAATGTGTGGCACAATGATGTAACAGAAAGAAGAAATGGTTGTTGCCAAAGACAGGGAAGCCTATAACAAGAAAAATAACCAGAGATCTTCTAGGTGTATTAAACATATTTCAGAATCTTTAAGAAAATATGTATAAAGTAGAAATGTGGGGGAATCAAGGAAAAGCACAAATGGAAATATTTATGGATGACTTAAATATGATAAGGTTAGAGGTAGGCGAGGCTTGAGAGATGAGATAAAAATAGTGAAGTATAATCAATCTGCAGGAATGTCTCCATGAGTAGATAGCATTCCATTGAAAGTTTGGAAGCTAGGAGGGGAAAAAGTTCTAAAGATCTGGAAGGTTTTCTTTAACAGCATTTTAAAAGAAGGGGAGGCTTCAAAATCCTGGAAAAAAGCTCTGATCACTCTAATACCTAAATATGATAAATACTCTTCAGGTCCAGCTTCATATAGACCCATTACAATTTTAAACAATGATTATAAAGTGTTTATGTCTACGATGACTAAAAGAATGGTAAATACGATGCCAAAATTGATAGATATGGATCAATGTGGTTTTGAGAAAGGAAAACAAACATTTGACAACATTCACAGAATGATGATGACCCAGAAGGAAGCAGAATGTAAAAAAATAATGCTGTTGTTGGTGGGTCTTGAAGAAGAGAAAGCATCCAACAGAGTAAACTGGGATTTTGTGACTAGGGCAATGGAAGCTTTGCATTTCCTGATACAATTATAGGGTTAATTAGAATGATATATATCAGAGGCAAAAATCAAAGTAGGAGGGTTCCTGACTGATAATTTGTATCGCAGGCAGGGTGTCCTTTTTCCTCTTCGTTATTTGCATTATTTTTACAACTATTGGCAAAGAAAGTAAGGGACTCAAAATTTCAAGGATATAAATGCTATTGTGTTCAAGAAAAGTTGTCATTATTCACCCATGATATTATTCTTGCACCTGATGGATCCAGAAAAGGACATCTCATTGTTGAGGAATATTCTGAGACAGTTCTAAGTTTTTTTTCAGGATATAAAATTAATGAAGATAAAACAATGGCTATAGCTGTAAACTATGTAGCCACACATGAATATTTCAGCAGTACCCATATTCTTGGGGACATGATAAGATTAAATATTTAGGAGTATGATAAGATGAAGTATTTAAGAGTATGTATTAAAAAGGATTATGTTAGGGTAGCTAAGGGTATGTGGGAAAAGGCTAAACAAAAATTAACACAAAAACTAAGAAACTGGAAGCTCTAGCCTGTGGATGTGGATAACAAGATACAAGCAGTAAAACTGTTTTAGTCCCTTTTATTTTATACGCAGGTCAGGCATATTTTTATCAAACAGAGGAGAAGTTGTGGATAGTAATTAATGAAGAGATGAAAATTTTTATCTGGGTGGGGAAGAGTCAAGTGAGGGTAATTTGATCCTCCCAATAGAACAAGGAGGTTTAGGATTAATTGATTAAATGAAGATCTGCACTGGCCACATTTTTAATTGAATTCAGAACAGAAGCTGCTGCTAAAAAGAAGATAATTAATATGGCATATAAAATATTGCATGGTAACTAGAAAAATCAAGCAGAAGAGGTCAGAAGACAATGGGAAGCGAGATTAGATAAACAATTCACAAAGTAAGAATGGGGGGACATATGTATGGCTCTCAAATATAAAACAAAATATGAAGATTTAAGAATTTTTCCTGGAAGTGTTTGCACAGATACTTTTATATCACCAACAGATTCCAAAGATTTTTTCCTCAGATAGATGGCAAATGTTGGGGGTGTGATGTAGAAAAAAGAGATATCTGGGGGCATATGTTCTTGGAGTGTAATGAGTTGGGAGATTTTAAATATTCCTTGCAGAGTACTCTATCAGGAATATTGGTGAGCAAATCAGTGCAATTAAGGAAATGTTTTTGAGCTGGGATATACAGTCCAAATTGTCTAGACCTAGTGAGGCCTTATTAAGTTTAATTCTGGTGGCTGACTAAAAAGCAATTACTAGAAAATGGAAGTCGAAGTCTAAACCAACTATACTTGAAGTTATGATTATAATAACAGAGATAATAGACCAGGAACTGGGATCTCTAGAAAAAGATAGGAGCAAATTACATAGAAAAATGGAAATTGTGGGAACAATACAAGCAACAAAATGTTTTAGAGGAGGAATGAGGTTTAAGAGATGGCAGGATTGCTGTTTGATTACTTTTATATATGTGTAAGTGTGCCTATGTCACAAGTGATAATTCCATAAAGGTATTGAAAAAAAAAAGAAATTCTAGACCGATCATAAATATATCAAAGTATACACCCATCCAAAACTCTATCAATACTGAATCATCTTATACCTATAATTGATAAACACTTCATGTCTACTCAGAAATATAAGCAAGGCAGCATTGTGCCTTGATAACTCAACATTAAAAGGCTTATAACACGAAGGGAGAAGGACTGGGACAAATGATAAATCACAAGGGATCCCTTTCTTCACCTAAATTTTCTCTTCCTTCACATAAACTATAAATTAAAAAGGCTGACAAAGTGAAAAGTAATAAAAAGAAAACGGGTATCATAGCAGTCACTACAGACAGACCAGAGATATAGTAAATTCCAGTCCTTTATTCCAAAAAACACAGTGGCTCCAAGATAACAACAGATTACGTGCTTTCATCATGGAAGAACTAGGACTTCATCATAATCATCATTCCATAGTCACAGAGTTCCTTTTATAGGAAGGAGGAGTTAATTGATAAAAAATATTAAAGGAACAGTGCATATAAAAACAAATCACATAAGAACTGTATCGTTAAACATATTTGCCCAAACCACTAAAACACTCTTAACAATGTTGCTAATGTGCAAAATTCAAACATCAAGTGTTAAAACATGAATTATGTAAACAAATTAGGTGGAGCAAGCTCTAAGATTAAGAACTGACTGCAAAGAAATATTTTCATTCAAGCCTGGGAATGTAGAAGGGTTTAATCTAGGCGGCCACTTCAATCCTTTTTCCTAAAGCTTCAACTTAATGTCCCCTCCCTAGGATTTAATTTAACTTGCTCCAAAATACCAAAACCAAAGTTTTTGCAAGACGGACAATTCTTTGAATGCTTGAATAAAGCATTATTATCATTTTAATTACTTATCTGAGACTAGTGCTCATAAATTCTCTTTTGGAGACATCTCTCCATCTTGCCTGCGTAATAAGCTGAACATCCCAAATACTTAGCAAGGTAGACCACCCATTTAGACTGACAATTACCTTTTACCAAACTAATTTTCAAACTTATATTGTTACCCCAAATGAGATGCTCACATTCTAAAATGTAGGGACATTGGACATATATTCCACATTTTGTGGTCCCCTTCTTAAAGGTACCCTGTTGGTTCTTGAACAAAAGCTCTCCTTCTAACTTCTCTTTTAAATTGGGACCTGTCTTGAAGGTAAAAGTTGGCTGGGTGCCCAGTAGTTTATAGGTGTAGGTTGCCCTTTAGTATATTCCAGTTTCTGTTGACATTGTTTTTCACTTCCCTAGCCTGTTGTCCAAATTCAGTGACTAGGGCTCCTTCAAAATACCTTTCATCTTAATTATTATTTTTACCTAAACCAACCCCTAAAAATGGTTTATACTTCTTCCCCATTCTGATTTGATGCAATTTTTTATTTCTTCAACTAAATGAGGTAGGCATCTTCCAGATAAAAAAAATGTTGCAAACAAATTCTAACTCACCACCCATGTCCTCTTTTGTGTGAGGTCATTTGAGCTACCCTTATACATTGTCTTCTTACAATACTTTTCTTCTGACTGAGTAGGTGGCAACTAGAAAAGAAATGACTGATTTAAAACCCTCCACAGTATGTCTAATAAAGGTATCCAAATAGTTGATAGTTTCCTTACTGTAACAAAAATACATTTTTAGAAGGAAGTAGAACTACTGAGATACAAAATTGTTTATCTCCCCTTTGGGCCCTTTCCATAAAATATAAAAGTCATCCAAAATATGATGTAGAGCTTTGTAAGTTGGTAAAAATAACTATTAAATACATTGTTTGCTCCCAGTCTAACAAAACTAAACTAGCATATATTGGGGCGCAGGAGGCCCCATAGCCACACCTCCATTCTGTTTGAAATATTCCCCTTCAGAAGTAAATGAAATTGTAGCCCAATACCATAGCCATTAAATAGGTAATCAAATTGATTTTCTTTCACTTGAGAAGTTTGTATATCTACAGATGCTGTTGATAAAGTATTCCATCCTTTCTTCAGTCATTGGGTCTGTTTCCAGCTCATCCATAACAGTGTGGTTTGGATATCTGTCTAATCATGACCAAAATAGGTTACATTGAATAGTCAGGTCTACCGAAAATATCATTGGTGCTAGTTTGCCCTCCTTACAGGACCTGTACTATTCTAGAGTCATGAACTATTACCATCAGCCAGGCGTTATAGATTAATACACACCAAAACTATTATGTGCATCTAGTTTGCCTTATGTAGCTAGTCTGGCTCACAACATCTCTGGAGGTATTTTAAATGTGGTTCTCAAACATTAAATTAGAAGAACATTCTGTGACATGTCTACAACTTAACATAACAGCCACGTTGTTGAGTAAAAATGTAAGACTTTTGAAAATGGAAAACTTTGGCTCATCATTATCAACCCCCCCTTTTCCCATTTTTACTTGGGTCAGACAGGCACATCAAATCTATCTAGTACTCCCTAGTTAGAGATATTCTCTTACTATCTTGAACAGTCTTGTCTGGATATCTCAGTTGTTTTCTCATACAACCCATCCATTGCTTGGCTGTATATCTTCATTTCCTATTGCCTTCTTCCTGTCTCAATATCCATCAAATATGCTTTTCCAAATTGTCTTCTGCTATCATTCATATGTAACTGTACTTCTGTAATCTGTTCTCTTTGACATCATCATCATCATCATCATCAACAACCCCCCTTTTTCCCATTTTTCTACAAGGGGTCAGGTTGTTGCATCAACTGGCCATCTTTCTTTATTCAATGCCACTCTCCTGCCTTCTTCTACACTTATGCTGGTTTGTCGCAGATCTTTTCTCACACAATCCATCCACCGCTTTGCTGGATGTTCTGATTTCCTCTTGCTTTCTTCCTACATGGCCCAAACTTTCTTCACCAAGTTTTCTGCTTTTTTGCACATGTGCCTGAAACACTGTAATCTGTTCTCTTTGACCTTTTCTGCAGTTGCAGCTACTTTGGCCTCTGTTCTTATGTTCTCATTTCTTTGTCTGTCCCACAGTCAGCTTATCGGCAGCTGCTGGGCTTTACGGCAGGCAAACACTGGCCAGTAGGGACACATACACCCCTCCCAACCATTAATGACAAAAAGATTATGGCCTAAAGTTCAGCATTGATTATCTGTACTTATATCGCTCAATTGTCCAGATTTTAGAAGAATGACCACATTTTCACCTCATATTTTTGGTCTGTTTCTCATAAAATTTGTATTTCACCAAGGACTTATGACACTAAATAATGGAATACATTTCAGTTTCAAACTTCATGTCCAAAAGAAAATGCATGCTAATCCAAATCCCGATACTTCAGCGACTTTCTAAGTTTGCAATAGCAATTTTTCTAAACCTCCAGTCATAACAAGACCACGGCAAGCCCCACCGAGTGTAGTGGACTTCCATGATGGAGAGAAAATAACCCAAAAATGGGAGCTTGCTTTGCATCTTCCTTGGATGTAATGGCCATGTATACCATGAAACCCAGGACCCAATTTTCCCTGCTCCTGTTGACTGACTTGGCTGTAGCCTTCTTTCCCAGAACAGCAAGGGTTGTCACAAAATCTTTCACCAAAGAGCTGTCATCCTCAAGCATTCTTTGGATGCCTTCTGAGTCTATCAGATCAAACACATCAATGAAGTATTTACATATGGACTTTTTTAATATTTAGGTGAACATGTGCTGAAATATGTGACCCCAGAAGAATAGACTTAGCTGTGTTATCCAAAGCCATGGGAGCAAGAAACTGAGCTAAATTGACATCTGGGTCAATTAACCTGCCATCTTCAGCAGGAGGGGGGTGATGTACCACAGATGGAGATCCTCCTTAATTCTCTTAGTAATTCCCATACTGTGGTGCTTCGCATTCCCACCTTTCAAATGGTTGGATAAGGACCTCAGAAAAATCCTGCTGGGAGCAACTGCCCTGCATCCAAAGTTAAGTAACCCATGCAATTGTAGAATTTCACTGATATGAACTTTAGCCTTCCCAAAAATGACAGCAATGTGTATTTGAGGTCATATGATTTGATAGCAAGATGTCTGAAAGCCTCTACTTGCACATCAATAAGGAGGGCCAAAGATGTCATTGCCTGTGTGGGGCCTTCTAATTTATCCTCAACCAAAGGAACACCCAGCTCACTGAAAACCTGCAAGAAAATGGCCATGCCCTTCACACCCCCTGTCTTGCCTCCACCTTTAGTTGCCAACACCAATGTAGTGCACAACTAAACTATTCAAAGACCACACACACCAGCAAACAAACCATAGGCATGGCAGTGCTGAAGAAAAACATACCATTGAAATAAAACCCAATAAAGGTCAGTCACATTCCCTAATAGGAAGGCGGTGGAAAGATGACTGAATGTCCAGTTTGCACAACCACGAGTCTAAACATGACTTGATGGTCTCAGCAGCCTGATCAAGAGAAGCACAGGATATACTTGACTGTTGTTTATCAGTAAACTCACTGAATGAAAATGTTGCTGGGTGTGACAGGTGATGAATCAGCCAAAATTCACCTACTTTCTTTTTTTGGGACCAATTCTATGGGAGGTATCATGAATGCAGGTTAAGGAGGGTATAAAAAGGGGCCAATGATCCTTTCTGATGCCACCTCCTTTTCAGTTTACTGAAGTGCTATTTGTTCATTGCTTATAATGGACAAAAAGTTTGAATGGTGAAACTCAGAACCCAGTTTTCCCAGCTGTTATTGACTGACTTCACTGTATGTTTCTTTCCCAGGGCAGCAAGAGTGACCACAAGATCTTTTGTCTCAGAGCTGTTACCCTCACAAATTCTTTGGATGTCTTCCAAGTCTATCAGATCAAGCACATCAATGAAGTATCCACAAATGGCCATTTCATTAATATTTAGGGGGGCATGGGCTGAAATATTTGACCCTAGCAGAATGGGCCTAGCTGCATTATCCAAAGCCAAGGGAGCAAGAAACTAAGCTAAACAGGTCTAGGTCAACTGGCTTGCCATGTTCAGCAGAAGTAAGGGAGGGATTTAGTGCCTGAGCTGGTAAAAGAGATGAAGAGGCACCAGGGCAGACCTGCTGAGGGTCTTGAGGAATTGCAGCCATTTTGAGAAGGGAGGACTTAAAGTTCCATTACAAAAATATGTTACAAATCCTGGGCCTCTCCTCCTTGGTCAGTGATTCTAAAAATCTGACAGGTAATCATTGGCTGCTTGCTCCCAAATAGATAATTGCAAACCTGAAGTTCCCATCCTGCCATTACCTTCATTTTCCTGAATAGTTTCAGGAACTGACACCAGAGTGCCCACTGGGCCACGTGTATTCTTCTGGGTTCATTTCTGGGTTTTTTTGGCAGAAGCAGAGACATTCAAGAAATCTTTGTCTATAGGTGCTTGACTTCTTTTACTTGTACACACATTCCTCTCTTGATTATGCACTGCTTTTAATTCTGAAAATAAGCCCGGTGCTTCCAGTGTTAGACACTGGCAGCTATTCTGCAAAGCTTGTATGGATGGAAAACCTATTATGAAAATAAAGGAAAACGTTCATGCTTTGAACTGTATCAATTCAATAACCTTCCCACATTGGTGATCTGCTGGCTACTTCCTAACCTGTATGATCTTTCCCTCCTATCGTGACAGAGCCCCTAGTCCTGACCTGCCCCTTCCTCTGACCCTTCCCTGATCTACTAGCAACCTACCCAGGCCATAAGTCTAAAAAAAAAAAACTGGTGCTGTGGGTCTGAATTTAGTTTAGTAGGATTGTGTTAGGATGCTAGGATGTTTAATTTGATGAACGAGTCCTGACATTCAGATTTTAAACTTCACCAACTTTAGGCCTTGGCTCCTACTTCTCAACTGTCCCCAAGTTTCAGGGATGACTCTGATTTTGACTCAAAATCTAGCTCTATCCCTCTTACTCCCTACCAAACAAGATGAATTTAGGAGAAAAGTTGGTAAATTATACTTAATAAATAATGACAATAAATATAGTTGTAGACTTCTTTTCCTTCAGAAAATGTATATTAAATTCAAATTCTCTGATGCTGTCATTGTCTCAAGTTAATGGTATTAATATTTCCAAAGTGCCCCTGAACGTCCATGGTTGTTTTTAAATTTGTCCCTGATCCATAAACAACTATGGCTTAGCTACAGCCAGCAAGTAAACTATGCAGAATGATCAATAAAGAAATATAAGGCAGAGAATCATAATATACAACTAGCTCACTGTTACCTGCCATCCCCTGTTACAACTATGGTTTTTAGTTAGCCATGATATTTTTTTCCTTCCATTTTATTCTTACCCCTACATTAGTGTATTTATTTATTTTTTTTTTTATATGAATCCTAGGAAAGCTGCCACTGAGCTAAAATACATTGCAGGCAGCCACTGGGTGTCGTGCTGCTGTGGACATTCTGGAATGTTGGCTATCCTGCCAGAAACACAGACACCTTTATTCCTAGCCCAGCAGTGCATAAGAATTAGAAAAACGCTGCACCTTTCATCTAAAGACATCAAACTGATGATCCTTGGTCACCCAAAAAAGCTATCTGCCAGTGAAAGCAGAGGGGGAAAAAAAAAACAGCAATACACACAACAATCAAAGACTCACAAAACATCAGTATTACTAGCATGAAAAATCAGCGGTACAACATGAGCCCCAGAGACAAGTCTGGGGTCAACATCAACAAAAGAAAATCAGTATACTTTGACACAACATTTGTTTTTCATTTGGGAACACTGTTCCATATGAAGAATTCAGGTCAGTACTTGTGGTTTTACACAGTTAACAATGGTATTCAGCAGAATAAATGCAAGATTACTGGAAAAGGTATCTGTCAGGACTTGCAAATACACAAGAACTGATCACAGAAAGTAGTTATGTAAGATCTTACTAGAAAACTAGATGTCCTTTTCACTGTTACAGTATTAATAACATGTGGGATCTCCTGCCAAGGACAGCCCAAAGTCTGGCCAGTATACTAAAGACTTTACATCCTTCCAGCATCATAAGTCAGGTGCATGCTTCCCATACAGGCACAGTGCATAAAGGTGATGTACACATGCTCAATAATCATAAATTAAGTGCCCTAGGAGAACTAGGGCAACCCCAGGAGAAAGAAGAATATGTACATCCAAGAGGGGTAATGAAGAAAAAGACAGAGAAATAGAGCAAGAAGACAAAAGATCCCTCAGCCAGCAGTGTGTTCCCAATTGAAAAAAAAAAAAGAGAGAAAAAGGGGGTAGGAGGACTGTATACCACAGCAGTGAAAAACAGGAACTCTACTTCTATGGAACTGTACTCTTTCACTGTTGCAGTAATCATAATATGTGGGAAATTACTAGAGCTACTGTAAAGGATGAGAGGAGGAAGACACAGAGGAGCCCTCCACAAACCCATGAGGATAGCCCTAGCAAACCCTGTCCTGGCTCTGGAAATGACATCCAATTTATAATGTTTATTAAAAGTGTGCACAGAGGGCCAAGTAGCAGTTACTAGGATGGATCTAGTATCCAAACCCTTGAAGAAAGCTCCATAAGAGGCTACTACCCTTGCAGAATGAACTGGAACTGAATCAAAAAGCTGTTTACCAAGAAAGGAATAACAAAATTAAAAGGGCGTTTGAAATCCAGGAGGAGATGGTTTGCTTATAAACTGCCATTCCAATGTCCTGGTATGAAAATAAAATACTTAATAAAATCCGTCAAATCCAAGTTTGAGGCTAAAATTGCTACCCAAGCCAAAGACAATCACAAGGCATTTTTAGTTATGTTAGTAATCTCAAAAGCACAATGCAGCAATTTGCTGAGCTGATTGTGAACAATGTTACCTATACTGAGACTAAAGCCTGAAGATATAGCAAACCTAGTAGCTGATAAATTTAGTTATAACTTTACCCCTCTCTCCCCTCTACTTGTCCCTCAAGATATATCTGAAACAGGCTCTCCTCCAGCTTTCTCTCAAGACAAAGTCTTAAAAGTGATTTCAAAAGCTAAAAATACTGCATCGATGGGTCCTGGCAATGCCCCTGGATGCATCTTAAATAGCAGGAAGCATGATTTAGCTACATAACTATCAACACTGTTTAACCTCAGCCTCCATACAGGTTTTGTGCCATGTAAATGGAAGACAGCTACAGTCATTTCCCTTGCATAAGGGAGGACTTTCCACAGACCCAGGTAATTACAGACCCAAAAGTCTGACCAGCCTCAAATGCAAGCTATAGAAAGAATTATCATGGAATTAATCAATCATTACATAGGGAACCTTCAAATACTGGACCTGTCTCAGCTTACATTAATCAAGGGCAGGTCATGTTTACTCAACCTGGTGGAATTTTTTGAGAAGTCTTCACTGAAGTACAGGCCAACACTAAGGGATTCTGGCTAACAATTTGCAGATGACTGCAAACTGGGAGCTATTATTGAATCACCAAATGATGTGGATATTCTACAAAAGGGCCTTACAGAAACAGATGTTTGGTGCCAGAGCCATGGGCTCAAGCTCAATGCCAAGAAATGTATAGTTATCCCCTTTGGGAAAAAACATGTACCCGTGAATTACCACATAGGTGGCAGTACACTAAACACCAAAAGTGTGATAAGAGACTTAAGGACACAGGTGGACAGTGGTCTCACCTTCGATAACCACATCATCACAACAGTCAGGAAATCCTTCTATGTGGCACACCTCATCACTAAGGGCTTTTCATCCAGAAAACAGGAGGTCATTGTCCCACTGTACTCATCCCTCATTAAACCCATTATAGAATACAACGCCCCATTTCATATGTACCTCTCATGACATCTGCAACAACTGGAAAGGCCGCAGAAATACCTCACTAAAAGAATCACAGGCTTAAAGCAGATGCCCTATGCTGACCATCTAAAAAAACTTCACCTACACTCTGTCACATATCATCTACTCAGTGGTGATCTCTGCTTAACATACAAGGCCATGTCAAACCCAGAGCTGCCAGACATGCTACACTTAAAGAAATCCCAATCCCTCAGAGATACACACTCCAGGGATCCAAACCTTGTCATCACAATGAACAAAACATGTTGGAGGGATAGGTTCCTGACCCAGAAACTCCCCAGACTCTGGAATAGACTGCCCATTCATGTCAAGCAGAGCGCCTCTTTGTCCCTCTTCAAAAGAAACCTTGATGATTGGATGGGAGATAGGAAATTCATCCTGGGGATCACGTCAGTCACCCTGGTGGACAGGGGTCCAGGGTAGTTAATACTGAGGGAAGAAATAGCCAGGGAATTGTTATGGCTAGGCTTGTATAGGCTCTAGGGCTGATAGCCTAAGTACCAACCTATGAACCATCCTGCAGGAAGGATTGTCTCAAATAAATAACTGGTGCCAAAATCGAGGACTGGATCTAAATGCCAAAACATGCATTATTGTATCTTTTGAAAAGTCACTTATCCCAAGGAACTACTACATTGACAATACACCCTTAATATTTGACCCACTTGTTCAAGATTGGGAACTTATGTGGACAGTGACCTAACTTTTAATCAACGTGCATCTCTTATTGTAAGAAAGTCCTGCCACACTGCACAGCTTATAAACAATGGGATTGTATCTAGATCCAGGGATGTCACTGTCCCACTATACTCAGACCTAATTTCACCAATCATTGAAAGTAATGCCCCCTTTGGCATGCATTTGTCCAGACACATGCAATAACTGGAACACCCACAGAGATGCTGGACAAAAAGGAGTCCCAAGCGGGAGGAATAGGTTTTCTTGGGGCCATGATATGAAGGACACCTTTAAGGAAATGTTTGACCTCAAAATGAGATGCCAACAGCAAATTCAAGGGAAGACAGGCAATGATTGCTGACAAGTGAGCTTTAACAAAAAAATATGCTTGGCCAGCATGGAGCAGTTCAAACTAGTAAGAAAGAACAAAAGGGACCCCCCCACTAAGAAATTATGCTGGTGATGCTTGAGAAACCAGACAGAAAATCGCTTCCATTTAGCCATATAGGATTTTCTGGTAGTGGGTTTCTTGACCTCCTGCAGAGCCTTAAGCACATCCTCAGAAAAGTGGTGTCTAAAAGGGATCAAACCCTATCATACAAAGTGTCAACTGAGGACTGGAAAAATGAGTGTGAATTAGAGATCTTTTGTCTTGTGTGAGTATCCATCCAGTCAGGTAACTTGTGATGACAGCCTCTATCTAGGTGAAAGAGAATGGGGAACCAGCGCTGTCTGGGCTGAAAGAGAGTTACCAGCATGGTTCTGGTGAGTCCTTCATGATCTTTTGTGAGACCCTGAGAAGCAAAAAGTCCGTCTATATTGCACAGCTTATAAACAAAGAGGAGTGTAAGCATATAGGGACATTCCCTGTCAAAAAGGACATGGCAGCCACCTTCCAAGTCAGAGGACTTGGGACTCTGGAACAGAAGTGAGGAAGTTGCCTGTTCAGAGGGTAGACAAAAAGATCCACTTGAGGAATACCTCACCAATGTACTATGTCCAGAAACACCTCTCCGTGAAAGCATCCATTTGTGAAGTTGTGTTCTGGACCTGCTCAGAGGGAGTCTGCCACAAGCTTGTGTTTTGAAGGGATGCAGGCCACCTGAAGGGTTATGTAATGGTGGATAGTAAAGTCCTAGGCCTGAAGGGCTGGGCTGCAAGGAAGATAAGACTTTGTGGCTCCTGTTTGTTGATGTACCACATGAATGTGGTGCTGTCTGTAAACATTTTTAGAAGGCCTGGAGACCAAAGAGAATGGAAGATCTGTAGAGCAAGAATGAGCATCCCATCTCTTTTTTGTTGATGTGGTCCACCCAATGATGAATGGGTCAGAGACCCTGATCCGTCAGATTGTTGGGAACAGGCTTTCCATCCCTGAGCAGAAGTATCCATAAACATATCTTGAGAAAGTGTAGGAGTCTGAAAAGGCATCCCTAGACTGAAGGAGATCTACTGAGTCCATCAATGAAACTCTAGTTTGAGACAGGAAAGTAAGGCAACTGGATACTCTAGAGGGTAGTAATGCTGAAGCCAAACTGTCTTTAGGTACCACTGATCTGTCCTGAAGATTGACAAAGGGAAGCATGAGAATGTAGATGTCATGAACCCCAAGTCTCTGAGAAATTCCCCTACATGAATGAGAGAAAGGGGGAGCAGAAACTGGAAGTTCCTTGTAGCCAGAATCTTGGGAGAAGGAAGATGGACCAACATTGGGATGGCTTGGATTCTGCAACCCAGAAAAATGTAGTCTTGAGAAGAAGCCAGAACTGACTTCTCATGACTCATGGTGAATCCCAGACTGCACAGAAAGAGCAAAGTGAACTGCAGATCCTGAAGAAGCAGGTCATCCCGATAAGGGAATATCTGGATTCATTGAAGCCTGCAAAAGAGTATGACAAGGCCAGCCATTTGGTGAATACCCTTGGGACCATAGAAAGACCAAAGGGCAAAGCAAAGAAATGAAAATGGGTATAAGGGTATCAGGAACCTCTTCTCTAACATGAATCTAAGGAATTGCAATAGGTACTTCAGAAATATCAGTTGCGGTTCCCCCACAATGTCCACGGCAGTCATCTGCACAGCCTCAGAGTATGTGCAAGAAGCTAGTTCCATGCTGGCCTCTGGCAGGGTCAAGGCAGAGGAAACTCATGTTGGCAGCGGATGGTCTTCAAGATCTTTATCCACCTGAAGAAAGCGATATCTGCTGGAGGCAGGACAGCAGCAGATTCAGCCTGAAACTATTTAGTCTTCTTTTTGAGAGACAGCCGTACCATGGGGCAGGCAGATTTGGCCATGGTAACCCGGGTCAAAAGCTCGAATGCTGGTTCTCAGGGTAGATGGGCAAAGAAGACAGATTGATGCAAACAGTTTTTGAGGCAAAGGCCTGACAAATGGTGCAGTAGGTATCATGCATGGAACCTAAATAGAAAAATGACTTCTCGTGACAATCTTTATGGAGAATCTGCCTCCCACACTAACATTTTCCATACCTGGATGACATAAACTCTTAGTACACAAAGAGAAGAAGAAAAAGAAGGAACCCCAGTTGGGTACTTCTCTGCAAATGACTTGGTAGAAACCAGCTCAGGGAAAGGCATCCGTGCACACTTTCAACCATGGCTTTCATACGGACAGCAAAGAAGTTCTAAGTACTGAGTACATGTACATCACACTTATGCCCTAAGCCTGTGCAAGGAGAATATGCCTCATGTACAAATCTGGCAGAATTTAAAGGCTTTGGTATACTGGCTGGATATTAGGCTAATCTTGGCAGGAGATCCCACATGATATGAAAACGGCAACAGTGATAAGGAAGGATATCATCAAGTATATTAATCTGTTGCCTTCATTTTTGTCACAGCAAATAGTATGCATTTTTGAATACTCAACCTTGAAAAAATAAAACACAAGCAGAAAGTCTGTTCTTCATAGCCTAGGCACATAAGCACACAATATGGGCAGAATTCTGAGAGAACCTGAACCCGTCTTTACAATACACTGCTCTTTCCATGCTCCTCTCAATGGAGTCCACTTGCATTTTTCAAAAATTTGTGATGAATCTGGAAATAGTTAACACAGATTATGTAAATTACGCATCTGTTTTGGTATACAAATTATTCTAAAACAGAAGCTAAACAGTTCTACTAAAAATAGAAACCAAAAAGTTCATTATAAGAAGATTCATGTATTTAATTTAGAGTGTTTATTTTTTGACTGTAGCTGCTACAAAGGTTAATGTTTTTTTCTTAAACTACAGCATGTGAAGCAATTCAAATAAAATAGCACACACTGCTGGCTGAATAAATTCCATATGCACAGATTACAGTGCTTGGATGAACCAATTAAGTAAGGCATTTCCTGTAGAAATGTTATGATTGGCCCTGTTTTATAACCAAACACGAGAAGCAGTTATCAGCACTTAGTGAGCAATACATTGCAATTATCATAACATATGTCAGTAGGCAATCAATTAAAATGTACCAGAGTCTTAACACAGTCATTCCATTTCTGTTAAAAGACTGAACAGCATTTGGAATATCTACTGTATATGCAAGTCTCTTCAAGTGCAGGCATAGCCGGTTTTAGGCACCAGCGAACCCTGCGGTCGCTGGGGGCCCCCTGGTCCTGGGGGGCCCCCAACCACTGCAAATTATGTTATATTGATATTCTGTAACATGTCTATCAAACCAACTAAAGCTAGTACAGCAAGCTTGTATACTTACACCAGGTAAGTAACAATAACTCGTATTTATATCCTTCAAAATTCAAAGATCTTTAGTTATAGTAACAGTATTTTGTCAGGTAACAAACTTTTTACCAATGATATAATGCCCCAGCCTAGTTCAGCCCTGATGGTGGACATCCTCTTCACTAAAATTAACAACATAGCCAGCTTTAATAACTGTGGCTGCAGGGGCCCCTTAATCCTCATTGACTGTGTGGGGGCCCCACAAAAGCTGCTGTTGGTTAGGAAAAATGAGGAGAAAAATGTATTAATTTTCAGTTACACTCTTTAACCTGAACAGGACTGTGATATGACCCTGTTAGGACAAAGCTGTAATGAACATAAGCAAAGTAAGCACTAGAGGGATCAGCAGCCCAGGGTGACCGATCTCAGTGCAAACTGTGGAGTTTAAGAAGAGCTGATGCTTCTAATCTTCAGCGATGGTTTCTTTTTCAAGGTTTTTATACATACTGGCAGAACAACTGATACTATAACTCTCAACGTCTTTGCTGAAGAATTCTGTTCAGTGATAAAAATAATAGCATAATAAAATCTCAAAATGAGGAACACATTTTATATATTACTCTAATTCACTTTAAAAGTTGCTAGAATAACACATTTTGCATCAACATGCATTTTTTAGACAATAAGTGTAAAACTCTGATTACTTGATTTAGTGTGACAGAGTAAAATTATGAGACAAAATCAGGAATATCTGTGAAATCAGGAATAATGATAGGCATTAATTTACTACTTACTGAGGTAAATAAAATTGTCTTATCCCTGTTGCTGTTTGATGACTGCTAAACAGCAGTCACTGATCTTGTGTAGTAGTACTAGTGTTGTACAATATACTTGCTGAAATAAGTACAAAATTAACATTGCTGTGATGTGTGTGTGTGTGTGTGTGTGTGTGTGTGTGTGTGTGTGTGTGTAAAATATCACTGATTTTTATCAATGCAAATATCCAATAATGCCGGAACACACGTTATTCTTCTGGGTATCAATAAAAAATGTAGCTAACAAGTGATTATATTTCAAAAGTAAGGCATAATGTATGTCACAGGCATTCGGACACTTAGATCTTCTAGCTATCAGGTGGCCTCCACTCCCTAGACTGTATAAATAGATACAGGGGGCTCCCTTAATCATCCTTGACTGTGGGGACCAAAAAAAAAAAAGCTGTTTTTGGTTGATGAAAAATGAGGAGGAAAAAATGTTTTTATTTTCTGATTGCACTCTTTAGCCTGGATGGAGTTATATATGACCCTGTTAGGATAAAACTGATAATGGTCTCTGCCCTCACCCGCAAACATTCTAAAACATCCCTGCTCAGATGTTTGTGTACAGAAATTTACCGTAGGTTATGAGGGTGCTGGGGATTGTGTAGTCATCATTTCCTTTACTTTTCTAACAGACCTCAGAGGTATACAAAGAAAGTTACTTTAGCTCCTGTAGGGGCAGTGTACTGCCTGGTAGCAGCAAAGTAGAATACATTATTGCAGTCATTATTTATTTTCACTTTCCTCACAATCAAACATCAGACACATATACAGCTGGGTGCCTTTGGGGTTAAGATCAAGGAGTTAGTAGGCATGCTATATATATGTATTTCAGCAGTCACTTGAAATACATGACTGTGGCCATTTGAACCTCTGCTTTCATCCCAATCTAACACCAGAGGGTTGCATAGGCAGTGACTGTCTTTTTGGGAGGATTAGTGATGCAGGCAGTATTCACATACAGGATCTATGTATCCTCACAATTGACTTTTTAATTTACTTGGAGCTCCTATTTTTGTCAGCTTTGAATTTTAAGTCTTGGGTACAACTTATGACTTCATTGAAAGAAAAAAGAATGAAATTCTTTTTTCTTACTCACAATTTTTTTTTAGGCCAATTTTGGATTAAAAGGTTGGGTAATGCTCTAGCTTCTGGTGGCAGCGGCTTAATGGAGTTATTTCCTAAATGGTTATTACTATGCTGACTTGGTCAAGAAAGTATATCGAAAAGACAGAAGGAAAACTAAAGCTGAACAGCAACATTGAATTTCTTTCCTTAATCATCATTTCTGTTCAAGCCATCATTGGGTAAAAAGAAAAAAAAATAAACTTAAAAAGCACTTTAGAGTATATATAAAGTTATGGCTTCTTGAAAAAGCTGAAGAAAAAAGGTAAAATGTGAGAAATGGAAGAAAAAAAGTAATGTGTATAAGTGGGAAGCCCAACATGGGGAAAACAGAGGGGAACTCTGGAGGGTGTGTGTGTTTTTTTTTTTTTTTTTGGCGGGGGCTGAAACAGTAACCAGTGCCTAGAGTTCCATTGCATATTAGTTCTGCCCTGTACAGAGTTGTTGTAATGTATCCTTGTTACACCTAAATGGCAATAACTGTAAATGTCCCCTTGTGAGATGGGCCAACACAGTGTGGTATGTATGCCTGTTTTAATAAGATCATTGTAGCTACAGGTCAATCTATGTGTACTACTCCTAAAAGCCTGCAGCATGAACTAAAAAGATGGATAGAAGTAGTGGCAGTGACAGGGTGATACTTAGACTGAAAGTGGCCAGGGGGCCCCCAACTTGACAAATTGCTGGGGGCCCCCAAAATGCTAACACCGGCCCTGAGTGCAGGGCTAAAGTTTGTATGCCCATACTGACTGGGCATGACAGTATATAATAGTACATTGTAAACAGAATAACACAGAAGAAAGATATAGACCAGATGTAAATGGCAACACGGTTTACACATACATGTAAGAGTCATCTACATTTATGAAAACATTACACTGTAAAAGGGAAAATGAAACAATGTGGGGCAGCTTTCAAGAACAAACCCTGTCCTGATCAAATTAGTATACTAGGGGGCTGCGTGGGTAACATAGCAAACAGCTAAAAAGAGGTGGTTCACACACACAAAAAAAAACAATTTTAGAACTAATTTTGTGAAGCAGTGAAGGAAGCATTGATTGGGTGCACAAAAGAGTGACTTTAGCAAGGCATTCAGCATAATTTTGCATGATGGTGTATACAGACTGTTTCAAGCCAATAATTAAGAATTGAAGTTATGCAGTAGGTCATAGTTGTGAAATAGTGCAGCAGTACTTACACAGTGTATTTATATGAAATAGAAAATGCCGTGAACCTTTTGAAGGAACAGCCAGATATCACAACAAGAAATGTTAACAGCTAAATATTAAGTACCTGATATGCACATGACTTTACAGGTAGCAGTGTGCATTGTATAACCAACATAGAGAGAAATATGATTTTCACACAATATATATCATCAAAAAAGAATCTGTTTATGTCCAGGTTTGACAATAGTTAATTTATGTACTGAATTCATATATAATGTGCAACAGAGGGAAAAAAAAGTAAATTTGCCTACCACACAATGCCATCTTACTTTGCTTTGCATGAAATACAAGGGAAAATAATTCTTAAACCTCAATGGTCAGCTGTGCAGTGATAAGCAACAGAGCAGTAATATCTTTTGGTTGGTGCATGCAACTCCAGCAGCCTAGAGGCATAATCTTTGTCAATTAGGCCTCTCTGATTCAGAGATTTGAACACTGTGGCAGTTGAAGACAGCTCATGCTGCTGAAGGACATACTTCATGTTCTTCATGTGTTAATTTTTGCTGTTTGTTATAGACAGGTAACACTTGAGAAAATCCGTTCTCATCCCATCGGTGCCATTCACCCTGCAGCTCACATTAGTACATTTCTGGAAAGTACAGTTGTGTAACATCGTACCATAACAGTAGATGTCCTTCTCTTCACTGCTGCAGTATTCTTTACAGAAGGGATGTCATGCTGTGGGCAGCCCAATGCTCCTGCAGTATGAAAAAGCTTAAAAAAGATCTTCTGTGTGCCATAAGTCACATTTATGCTCTCCGCACAGAAGTTAGGGCATAAAAGGGACATACGGATGCAACGAACTAGAACTAAATTGCCCCAGAAGAGAACAGTTACCATAGGACAAAGGAGTCCATGCACATGCAGAAGTAAAAACTGCAGAATAAACACGAGGGAGTTGGAGGGAGGGAGGGAGCGAAGAGGATGACATCTACTGTTGTGGTAAGATTTAACACAACTGTACTATGTCCTTCTATAGCACTGTTGCAGCATTCTTCATAGAACTGAAAGTCACAAAGCTCATGAAACAGATTGGGAGGTGGAAGGCTGAGACGAGCCCTCAGCAAACTCACAAAAAGTGGTTTCAGCAAGACCTGTTCTGCCCTAGAAACCATATGCAATGTATAATGCTTAATAAAGGTATGAACTGAACAGCAGGTAGTAGCTTTAATGATGGAATTGGTGTCTCTAACACCATAAGGCACCAGAAAAGGCAACAGCCCTAGTGACATAGATAGAGATTTGCCATGAAAAAAGAATAACAAAATGAAATGGCCTTACATATCCACCAGGAGAAGGTTAGCTTAGAAACAGTCATACCCGAAGATATGGGATGAAAGGAAACAAAAAGCTGATCACACTTATCAATAGTCCTAGTTTTGTCCAAATGGTACCTGAGTTGTCTGTGCAAATCTAAGATATACAGAACCCTCTCACTGGCGGAGTTAGGATAGGGGAAAAAGGAAGAGAGTTGTACTAACTGATACAAGCACAATGCATTTACTACCTTTGGGCATAAAAGAAAAATTAATATGAAGGTACACCCTGTCCCTCTGAAAAAACAGAAAAAAGGAAGAATGGCCATAATGCCTAGAGCTCAGAAACCCTTCGAGCAGAAGTAAGAGCCAGCAACAAAACAGTCTTCCAGGTACAATGTGGCAAAGAAGCAAAATCGGCAGGCTGAAAAAGGAGCTTGAGTCAATTTTTCCAAAACAAAACTAAGGTCAAAAAGGAGGAGGAATAGATTTTCTTGGAGGCTTAATATGCAGGACACCTTTAAGAAACTGTTTGACCTCAAAACAAGAAGTCAAAAGAGGAGTCAAGGGTAGACAAGCAGAAATGGCTGACAAATGGGCCTTCACAGAAGACTAGGCCAAGAAAAGTAAAAAAAAAAATTATTTTTATTTTATTTTACATTTGTTGACCGGGACAGTCCGACTGGATACATGTCCATTTTCAGCGGACGCCCAGTGAGAAAAGCTCCAAACTTACAAACAGATAAAGACAGGCAAGTTACAGTATATGCACAAACATATTGTATTAACTTACAAGTTACAGTCTTCACATTTCAAGCTTATGAAGAATACAGTTTATATACAGAAATATATACAAATATGTTACAGTTTCTCTTATCAAACCTATAGGTGCAGCTTATATACAGAGTATCTGCAAAGATATTACAGTTTCTCTTTTCAAACCTTTTAGTGTAAGAGGTTAGTTGCTATGAATAAGAAATTGCAGGGACATGGAAGTAGATGAGGCCTTAGTCAGGGTTAGAGCAAGGACATAACCAGTGAGTTTTAAAATACTGGGTTAGATTTTTTTTTTTAACTGATTAAGGGAGGGGTTCAGAGTAAAGTCAGAATGGAGCGAATTCCAGGTTTTGCCTACTGAATTTGCAAACAAACATTCTCCAGATAGGTTGTTAGTTTTAACAGACTGAACCAAAAATATTGTAGTGAAACGAAGAGGCCTAGCGTTTTTTAAGGATGGATAATGTTTTTAAGGGAGGGCGTTTTTTTCTGGATGGTTAATAACCTTGAATGCTACAGTATGTTGATTATATTGAATTACTCTGCGGAGTTCTAGCCAACCTAAGAGGTGTAGGTTTTGACAATGGTGTGTCCTGTAGGGAAGTTCCTGTGGCAAACCTGGCATGGTTGGTTTTAACCATGTTTCAGTGAGACAAAGTTTCGGGGGAGTAGGTTGTCAGGAGGGCATGGAGGTTGTGGACCTTATTGTTGATGCTTCTAATGTTTAAGTGGCAGGTCAATAGTGAGTTTGGGGGTCTATTTAGGCCTTGTCTTATGTTTGGGATGTTATGATTAGAGTTGGTGTTGTCTAGGGATGGTGGCCCAGGGTTGGGGTGGATATCCCCATCAAAAGTAAGGGTGTGGGACAAACTAGTTATGAGCTATAGAAATGTATCAGTTTTTGGTAGTATTTAGTTTTGGTGTTAGCATATCTGTGTGTAACAGAGTGGGTGTTAGCAGGGGTAAAAGAGTTGGTGTTGATGGACATGAATGAATGGGCAGAATGGTTTGAGAAGTTTGGGATGGTAGCAAGGTGTTTGGGATGGTTGAATCCTATAAGGGATTGGTTTTCATACATGGTGAGAGAATAAAGGGTGACTAGTAAAGGTAGGGTGTAGAGTAGAGGTGGTATTTTAAAAGACTCGGTAAGTATTAGAAACATAATGGGAGGAATATACTCCTGGTAGGTAGGCAACCTAGGTGTAATAGTAGGTGGGGAGATAGTGGTAGGGGTGGGTTATAAATTAATTCCTGTTAATGGTTGTAGAAGGAGAATGAGGGGTGTGTCTGAGGGGTTATAAATTTAGAGGTACTGGGGGCGGGTGGGAATAAGGGGTAGGGAGGGGTGCGAAGCAAGTCCAGAGGGCAAGTGGAGCGGGGCTTAACCACACCAGAGGAATCCTCAGAGCTGTGATTAAAGTAAGAGGCTTTTTTCTTGCTTTTGTGCTTGCTTTAAATTCTAATCTATGTTCTCTTTTTAAACACAGACAGCAACTTTAACAGTACAATTCGGTGGAACTTTTTAGCATTAGGAGCCTTATTTAAGGGCTGGGAAGTTCGGTGCTGTTGATCCAGTACGGCTGAATTAAACAGTTTAAGCAGAAAGACTTTAGAAAAAGTAGTAACCTTAGTTAAGTTTGTTATTGAGGGTAGACCAGTGTGGCCGTCTGGTTTATTTTTCTTTTTAAAGAAAGTCACAACTGGATGCAGACCTTCTAATTGTGTGAGCCTTTCAGTGTGGGAGCCATGAGAGAGATAATACCTAATAATAAATATTTAGTGTTAGTTCATCAGCAGAAACAGAACTATAGCAAAAAAAAAAAAAAGATGAACAGTGTTTCATGTCATATATAACACAGCGACTGAGAGAAAAATCATAATCCTTACATTAATAGTACAATGCACTGCCCTAAGAAACAGTTTCAAGTATTTGGTAGCTAAATAGAACAAATAAGCAGGATACAGCATGTATAAGAAGAAACGCTAATCAGGGTCACACTAATCTGAATACAGCATCTTGTATCTTTAGCCTGAAAATAAAGCCCAAATGCTACTACTATTGAAAAGTAGGCTGTTTGTACAGAGTCTAGGATTTAAGAAGTAGACTAAATAGTGCAACAAAGTTACACTGATCCACTTTCCAAAATAAATAAATAAATAAAAAAATAAATAAATAATCAACCCCAATGAGGTATTTACCTGGTGTTGCCAAATATTCAGTACGGCAGCAAGGCATTCAAACCAACTGGCAAAAACAGTGCTCAAACTGGTGGCAAAAAAGTTCTAGGTAGTTGTGTTTGTACATCCCTTTCATGCCGTACATTCTGTGCAGGAAGCATAAATGTGAGGTACAATGTGTATAAGATTTTTTTTAGGCTTTTTCATACTGGCTGAGTGTCAGGCTGTCTATGGCAGGACATCCCTTCTATGAACAATACTGCAACAGTGATATAAAAGGACATCCATAAATCTGCACATTCTGTCTCTGAAGCCAGCTAGGTGGAAATGGCATCCTGAGACAACTTAGCAATTCTCGAATATTTACTGACAACCACCTAATTCTTAAACAAACTGACACAGAGTGTGAGAAATGTAATTATACAATGTTACTAGATGCAAAGCTCTCACATACAGCTACTAAAAATAGCACATAGGTTGTCAACAACATACAACACACAATACATATCACATACAATTTAGACAAAACACACAGACCTACATTTGCTGGGGCTATTAAACCTCACCTATCTAAACCCAAAGGCCTCCTAAATGTAAGCTAAAAGCAAGTACCTCCAGCAATGTCACAAACACTGATCTCAGCCAGTACCCACCACAAAACATAAATCCATATCTCACAGTGTCTGAACTCAAAAGCCCACAAGGCAAACCTCCGCACTATCCAACATGCTAGTCACAGGTGATTCCAGACACACTGATGCACCACTCACCAGGCTGAGCAAGGAAAGGGTCACAAACAGTTGTCTATCAAGAACCAGGATTCACCACATCATGCATGCACTCATGTCATTGTACTACAAGTACACATATGAAACTGTGGCATTATACATTGGGAGTAAATGACCTGGGATGTACCTCCATGGACTATATGAAGAAAGGAGTCATGATAGAGCTTTCAGAATATGGGACAGTACCATTTTACATTCACTAAGAATGATGCCACAATACAGTTGAGGGTCAATATCCGAAACAATTGGGACCTAGGGTAGTTTGCATAATCAAAATGTTCAGTTAATCAAACATACATTGAACCAGATAAAAAACTTCTGAAATCTGTTGTTTTTCTGCATGCAGGGTATAAACTTTTCAACCACTGACCGATTCCAGTGGGCAATAAAGAATATTTTTCACATACAAGCAGGCTATAAGCTTAAAAAGCATGCACAAGTGAATATATATAATATTTACATATTCAGACTTTATGATTTTTCCTACTCAAAAACTTTAGAAGGCTACGTTTTGATAACTGACTGTTTGGATAACTGACGTTTGGATAATCGACTCTCTACTGTACAAATAAAAGATTACGGACTTCAGCAACAGGCTTAGTTTCTGATGACTGTAAAAGGGAGTCCAATATATATCAGCCTGGGAGGAGATGGTATACAGTCCTAACTGCTTTGCCAGGGATGGTCTGCATCTAATTCTCCTCAAGGCTTTCTTATATTGTTAAAAACCTTATCCATGCCAATAGTGCCTTTTGTACGCAAGGGCAAATCAAAATTCAGATAACATTACAGTATTGCGCTCATTACAAGAAGCCTTGACAAAAAATACTCCACACCCTACAGCCATTCTTTACCCTGGAAATCAGCAATGAATGAATTACCATGGAGACTTGTTTCAAGGCTACTGAAAGCAGCCCATCAGTGCAATTGTTCAAAGCCTACCAGACATTCAGGTCTAGATGAAAGCAGTCAAGTTGCCAGTGTCACTGTATTCATAAAACAAAATTTTACCTCCAGACTTGTTAGACACAGTAATGACCTGGAACTCCTCTGTGTCCAAATTACTATTAACAAAACTTCTTATCACATCATAGCTGGCTCCAGTACCCCTCCACTATGCCCACCATTAGACCATACTTCTATCTGACTAGTTTGGTTTTCCTATGCATTCAAACACCATTCTTTTAAAGGTCTTCAACTACCCCTCCACCAACTGGGAGACTAATACAGCCATTATAGCATGCCTAGAGATTTCTGGACTTCATAAAGTACAGTTTTGTACCTACCATAAATGTAGATGTTCGAGGATCCACATTGCTGCAGTCCTAACTATTGGGGTAGTCCGCTGTCCAGTCGGCCCGAATACCAAAGTATATGGCTGACGTCGGTCAGGGCGCATTAGACTGACGTCAGTACGTCAGGGTACTAATGCGCATGACCGACGTCATATCCTCAGTCTTTTCTTGCCCCAGATGTCAGAAGACCCTGAAAAGATAAGGCCAAAACCAAAAACTCCCAACATATCTGCACCAAAATATATATATATATATACAAAATATACAAAATTAGCAGAATATAACCTCACCTACACAACCACCCCTAAACACAGAGGGGAAGGAGGGAGGGTAAATTGGACTGCAGCAATGTGGATCCTCGAACATCTACATTTATGGTAGGTACAAAACTGTACTATGTTCTTCATTCCACATTGCTGCAGTCCTAACTATTGGGTAGAATCCCAAAGCAGAGGTAAGGGAGGCTGGCAAATCATAAGGAAGCAGGAGCTGATAACATGCCTTGCAAAATAGCTGTGGCAAAACCAGCCCTAGACTTAGAGTAGAGAGGAAGGTGGTAATGCTTAGAGAAAGTATGCACTGAACTCCAAGTAGCTGCCTCCAAAATATCCTTAGTTGCCACCCCTTAAAAAGCTGTTGAAGTGGCAGTAGCCCTAGTGGAATGAGGCCTAATCCCAGCTGGAATCTCCTTGCCATGATGGGAATAACAAAATGCAATGCAAAACCCAATCCACCTAGAAATAGTTTGTTTTGACACAGGCTTGCCCTGAGAACTCAAAGCAAAAGAAACAAACAACTGCTGAGACTGCCTAAAATCCTTAGTCCTGCTCAAATAATAACGCAATTGCCTGTGTACATCTAAAGTGTGCAAAATCTTTTCCCCTTTATTTTGGGGATCTGCATAAAACGTAGGTAAATGAATAGTTTGGTTTAAAGCCACACTAGAAACCACTTTAGGCATAAAGGAAGGATTAGTACGTAATGATACCCTATCCTTATGAAAATCAAAAAGGCTCAACCGCCATAAGGGCCTGTAACTCAGAAACCCTTCTTGCAGAAGTAATGGCCAACAAAAAGCAGTCTTCCATGACAAGTATTTCAGTTCAGCAGTAGCTGCAGGCTCAAAAGGTTGTAGAGTAAGTTTCTCCAACACAAAATTGAGATCCCAAGCAGGAGTAGGAGCTCTACGTGGGGGTCTTATATTCTTTGCCCCTCTAAGAAATTGCTTGAACAAAGGATGTGAAAACAATGGTGGGTCACAATCATAGTGAGCTGAAATTGCTGCAGCATGAATCTTAATGGAAGAGAAAGACAAACCTTTGTCCAATAACTCAGTGAGATATTGAAGAGCCACACTCAAATTAGGCTCTGAAATCTCCAAATTCTTTGCTGCAGTCCAAAATAAAAATCTCTTCCATTTTTCTGCGTACACTTTCCTTGTACTAGGTCTTCTGGCTTCCATAATCACATTTAAAACTTGTTGAGGAAGTTGAGACCTGCTGTCCTTCAAAACAGAATATGCCAGGCTGTTAGATGAAGAGAGTGAAGCTTGACATTGAGCAGACGACCGTCCTTCTGAGACAACAGATGTGGAATCAAGGGTAAAGGCCATGGAGGCTTCTTTACCAGACTCCTCAGTAATGGGTACCAGTGCTGCCGAGGCCAATCTGGAGCTATTAAAATCATCCTTGGCTTGTCTTGTCTGACCTTTAGAAGCACCTTTGGAAGAAGAGGCAGAGGTGGAAACGCATACACATGAAGATTTTTCCAACTGAAAGAAAGAGCATCCACTTTCCAAGCTATGTGATGAAACCTCTTTGTGCAAAACTTTGGCAGCTGGTGGTTTAGTGGAGAAGCGAACAGATCTATGTCTGGAGTTCCCCAGGACACTGTCAACTTTTGAAATACATGAAGATCCAGTTTCCACTCGTGGGGATCCATGATTTGTCTGCTTAACACATCTGCTAAGGAGTTCTGTGCTCGGCAGAAACCTTGCCTGAAGAGTTAGTTGCAAGCGTGGCAGTCTCCCATAAAATCATTGCTTGCCTGCACAATGGGTAAGAATGTGTTCCCCTTGTTTGTTGATGTACCACATGACAGTTGTGTTGTCTGTTAGAATCAACACCTGCCCTGGAAGAAGTAACTCCTTGAAAGCCATTAATGCAAACTGGACTGCTAACATCTCCTTCATGTTGATATGTAGATGCTGTAGTCTGGCAGGCCACTTGTCTTGTATCCACTTTCCATTTAGATGAGCTCCCCAAGCAATGTCTGAGGCATCTGTCGTTAGAATCTGACTCGCCTCTGGCCGGGTCACAGAGAGTCCCTTGTTTAGGTGACATTCCTGAGCCCACCACAAAAATTCCTTTTGAATGCAAGGTATTATTTGAATGACAGTGTCCAAATCCTGGCAGTGCTGTGTCCATACATTTTGAGATACCATTGTAGCTTCCTCATATGCAGTTTGGCATTGGGAAGCACCAGAATACAAGATGCCATGAAACCTAAGGCTTGAAGGACTGTCCTTGCAGTCAGCCCGGACTGAAGAGATAGTTGATGGAAGTAACTGGAAAGATTCTTTTGTTTGTCCGGGGTTAAAAGGCCATCTGGGCTGCTGTATTCAGTCTCACACCCAGAAAGCACATGTCTTGAGAGGGTACTAGACTGGACTTTATTTCGTTCACAGAATACCCTAGGCATCTTAGCACTGCTATGACATATTCCAAATGCTGTAGAAGGTCTTCCTTTTCTTGAGCCAGAATCAGGCAATCGTCCAAGTAAGGATAGATTTGAATTCCTTTTAGCCTGAAGTAAGCTATCACTGGAGCCAGAACCTTTGTGAATACTCTGGGCAGTAGATAAGCCAAAGGGCAATGCAGAGAACTGATAATGAGAATTTCCAGCTCGAAAACGCAGATACTTTCTGCAACTTAGTCTTATAGGCACATGAAGGTAAGCTTCCTTGAGATCTAAAGTTACCATCCAGTGATCCTTGCCCAGCAGAGGTAAAAGCTGTTGTAACGTCAACATTTTGAACTTGGGAATGTCCAGATAAGTGTTGAGGATAGATAAATCCAAAATTGGTCTCCACGTGTTCCCCTTCTTTGGTACTAGGAACAGGCGAGAATAAAATCCTAGGCCCCTTTCTGGCACAGGAACCGGCTGAATGGCCCCTATTTGGAGTAACTGAGAAATTTGCTTGTGAGCCTCTTGTCTTTGTAGAGGAGGAATGTCTGGCATGCCTTTGAAAGGAGGCAAGGTATGGAAATAAAACCTGTAACCGTGGTGAATGATATCCAGAACCCATTTGTCTTGGGTAATTAAATCCCAATTTTCTTTGAAAAGAGACAGTCTTCCTCCTAGAGGTGCCGCCAGGCGAGAAGGTACTGGCAGCTGAAAAGGCAGGTCATTGGGTCTGCTTACGAAAGGACTGACCCCTGCCCTCCCCAGAATTCTGAGCAGGGGAACTCCCTGTCCTAGGCCTAAAAGAACCCTGAGCTCTGCCCCTATCACGTCTAGACCTACCCCTAGACTGGGAATCATAAGCAGGAAAAGTCCAACCCTTAGCAGGCCAATTTCTACTAAACTTCGGAGGCTGCACCTGTAAAAAATCTTTAACAGTTTGCATAGATTTAGCCTTGTCCTCCATTTTCTTCAAAACTGCTTCCACAGGCGAACCAAACAACACATCAGACTGCAAAGGAGCATCCAAAATCCTTGTCTTAACATGCTCAGCTAAGGTCTGATCTCTCATCCAGGCGTGCCTACGAAGAACAGAACCAGTGGCAGCCACCCTGGAGGAGGCCTGCACAGCATCAAAACCACATTGCAAGGAATGTTTACCCACCTGTTCAGACACATGAACTAAATCCTGCAACTCTTTACAGTCAATACCTTCCGCCAGAGCATCCACCTTAGATTTCAACTGTGAAAGAAGATAATTCTGATATTTTAACATGTGAAACTGACAATTCAACGCCCTCATGGCTAAAGTGGAAGAAGTATACACTTTCTTTCCCCATCTATCCAAAGCCCTTGCCTCTTTATCAGGAGGGACAGGATTTTTAACAACTGAGGCCTTTACACCTTTAGGCCCCTGAGAGACAGTTTCCGGGTCTGCCCTAGGACTCTTAAAAGATACTTATGAGCTTCAGGCACCCTATAATACCTATCCGGTTTAACTGGGGCAGGAGGCAAAGAATCAGGATTCAGGGAAGCCTCTGCAAAAACATCTTCCACCACATTCAAAACAGGAGGTATAGCTAAAGGCCTATGCTGGGGTAAAACAAGAACTCCCTAAGCCTTTTCCTGGAATCAGAGAAATCTTGGCCTTCCCATTTAAAATGCTCTCTCATGGAATGCAAAGTCTCTGAAAATGAAAAATCCTCAGGAGGAGAAGCTGAAGGAGTAGAATCATCCACATCAGAATCAGAATAAGTAGGGAACTCCTGCAAGTCTTCAGCCGAAGACTCAGAAGCCTCGAGCATTGCTCAAAACTCTCAAGCTCAGGTTCCACCCTAGGCCTCTTATCAGGAGGGGGCATAGAACCCTTATCATAGTAATCAAATCTTCTGCCATTTTAAGCATATGTTTCTTAGGCAAAGACCCTGAAGCACTAGGAGAAACCCCCACTGAAGCAAAACTTGGCCTGCCCCTTAAGGAAGCCTTGGGAACAGAAGGGGAGGCCCTAACCACCTTAGGAAGTGAGGGAAGAACAGCCACCTGAGAAGCCCCCTCAGCCTGGCCTACTTCCTGAGAGGAAACATCCTGTAACAGTAAAGTCTCTCCCTGAGACTCCAAAGAAACACCTGGCAAAACCTCCGGCTCCACTGAGCCCTCTAAAGAACCGACGTCTGGGACTGTCGGTTCCTCCACTCTAGGCTTTGCTGTTTTGTCCTTGCGTTTTTAGCGAAGCCGGCGGAGCATCCGCCGGCATTTTATAATTACAACGCTTCCCAAACACTAACCTGGCACAGTCTAACCTTCTCTTAATAGTGCGTTTGTTAAATCTAGCACAAGAGCGGCATCCAACAACGTCGTGCTCAGGCCCTAAACAAGGTATACACAAAGTATGGTAATCCCTATGAGGTATCTGTTTCCCACAAGAAATACAGTTATTCACTTTTTCTGACATCCGGTTAAATACTGAGGCAAGAAAAAAACAAAATATTCCCCAACGGGGTACTTAGCCAACTTTGATTCGGTCTGAAACTCTGGCTTCAGAAACTTTCAGAACGCCAACCTGCACTCGCAAAATTGCTTCTGCATCGGACCATGCGGCAAAAAAGACTGAGGATATGACGTCGGTCATGCGCATTAGTACCCTGACGTACTGACGTCAGTCTAATGCGCCCTGACCGACGTCAGCCATATACTTTGGTATTCGGGCCGACTGGACAGCGGACTACCCCAATAGTTAGGACTGCAGCAATGTGGAATGAAGAACATCTGTAAACTTGCTTGACTAGTTAGCCCACACCACAACTAACAGCATCAAAATCCAAGGTTTGGTTCATATCAGTATGAACAGCTCTGTTCCCTGCCAGTTTTAACTTTTAAACTTTCCGCTAGTCAAATTGGACCATAAATTAGTCATTCAACATAAGACTAAAGGCAGAAGTATCCTTCAATAACTCAATATTCTTAGATTATGCAAAGGCATTCAAAACCATCCCACACTCAGCCATAAACTCATCCAGCAAAATATAAATACCTGCATAACTCACTGGATAGCAAATTGGCTTGCAAAGAGAACCGCAAGAAGTATGGTAGACATCTCTACCATCTTCAAAAGACTTCTCATAGGTGGTGTACCCCAGGATTCAGTGTTCTGGCCACTTGTCTTTGACATTTATATTTCAGAGGGCAAAGCTAATGTTAGGGGTTTATGACTGACCACATTTGCAAGTGACTATAACATTTCCAGAAGACACCAAGATCTTCCAAGATGAACTTTCCCAAATAAATAGCTGGTTTAAAAACATGGCCTAAAACTAAATGCAAGAAAAATGTTTAATAGTGTCATTTGACAAGAATGAAGTCCCTTGTAACTATTTCACACACACCTTAAAATTGTCCCAATTGTTAGGGAGAATGAACTGTCTTTTGATCACCATGTATCCACTATTATAACATTTTTTATTTCTTCACTGAGCAACTTATCAGTAAAGGGATGTTGTCTATGCCCAGGGATGTGACCATTCCACTCTATTTAGTACTTATTGAGTCAATTATTGAATATAATGCCTTCTTCTGTATGTACCTATTGAAAAACATGACACAACCTGAATGACCACAATACTTTCTCCTCAAGAAAATTCAGGTCCTGAACCATACAAGCTAAACACTGACCATCTGAAAGCGTTGTCCATCTTTTCTGTATTTTACAGACTTCTAAGGGGTAATTTCTGCCTCACTCAACTGACCCCATCAGACCTACTGTACCTCCAGAAGTCCAATGGTGGCATAAACACCTGCTCAAGAGACCTTAATCTCTTCTGCAATATAAATAGAACATTTTGGAGGGATAGATATGTATCACAGAATGCCAGTTCTCTAGAATCATTTTCCTCTCCACATAAAGCAAAGTATACCTCTTACTCTTTTCAAATGCAATCTAGATGAATGAATGGAAAAATGCAAATTCAGATTTGTTCCTTATGGGCAGGGGTAACATGTAAATGCCTGGTCCTGAGCTATTTGTATTTTAAATACAAGGGCTCTTAGTTATTCATACAAGGGCTATATACTTCTTGGGAATGCATGGCTAGGCTTCAAAAGATCTTCACAGATCAATAGCCTAGTACGTACCTCTATGATTCTCCCCCACCACTCTTATAGCCTCCTGCTACATGGCACTACAACACCTCATGCATGCTGAGCAGGAAATTTGGAGAAAGAAGATACAAACAAGAAAAATGGATGGTTCTTCAAACTCCAGAAAATTATCTTGCTTTGCAATTGTAGCAGTAAAAAAGGCCATTTTTTTATTTTTTTTAAGAGGAGCCCTTCATCTAATGGCCAAGTACTACAAAAAATTCCAGATATGCAGTGACTGTAAACTTTTGTTTTGATGATATATGAGAAAAATGACAAGAATCAGCTGGACAATTTATGAATAATATTACACAAGTAAGAGCAGAAGCTGAGCTTCTGCTAACTGTGCTAACCAGTGCCTGAATTACAAGGACAGGACTTCTACTACCAAGCCTATTTTTCATTTGTGACCTGACTTTTGAGCCATTTTGGAAATATAACCTACCTCCTTCCATCTGCTTACAACAATGCCCTCCCAACTTTAAAAGTGCATTACACAATCATCATCTCTCCAAGTGGACAGGTAACTGTTCAATTACACAGTCCACCATTACTTAACTCCTCCAATTGAACCTTGGAACTCATTAATCCAGCATTTGCAAAAAAGGTATTCTTTTACTTCTTAATGAACTTATATAATTTACTCCTCCACGACCTTCTTTCCTGTCCCCGTCTTCTCCTTAACACCCTGCCACCGCTCCCCTTCCTCTTCTTTCCATCTCTTTAATTTCCTCTTCCTTTTCACTTCTCTCCAGTTAATTGTCATTATCATTCCTTCTCCCATTCACTCTAATTACTGTTACCACTATTCAAACTTCCTTTTCTACCTTTCTTTCTCTCTTTTACGTTTATCTTTGTTCCTTCATTCACATTTTGTAGTCATAAAGTAACACTCTCCATGCCTTTCTCATTATGTTATTTTCATAGACTACAATTTATTGTTCAGTTTTTAATGCCAAACCCTTATCCTTTTTTTCTTGTATTGTACACTGTATTATATCCTGTTATTATTGTCCCTCTATACTTGCACCATGTGCAATCCTTTTGTATTATCATTTTTGCTTTTATTAGGTTTATGGCATGTTATGAAATTACTAGTTTTTTTTTTTTGTTTTAATTTGTAATCTGTATGTATTTGGTAATTTCTATGACATTTTTTTTTTAATTTGAAATCTGTATATGCGTTTGTAAATACTTTTCTTTCACTGGAGCTTTTCTCCCCGGGCCTCCACTGAAAATGGGCTATCCTAGCCCAGTGGACTTTCCCGGTAAACAAATGCAAATAAATAAATAGATAAATCTTAGACCTGCTGTGGCAACTTCTCTTGGAAATGCTATTACATTTGTCCTTGGAGACAGAAGAGGTAGCTGATAATGTTCAGAATATTAGTTTGTTGTAGACCATTACCCTGTGTGTGCTTGGGATTGGCTTACAGTTTAAATTTGTTTGCTTTAAATTCAGGAATGTTATATTACAAGGAAAAGATGTCTACTTTTAAGCCCATTTTTCATTTGGGACCATAACAGCTGCACTACATGAAGAACTCAGGTGGTCTGCAACTTGACAGTGATCAGCAGGTGCTTTTCTTCACAACCCCAATTTAGGAAATTCAAACCAGTTAACTCTGTCTTGTATTCCTGCAACATCAGAGCCCTTCCAGCCAATGCATTTATTTATTTATTTATTTATATTTGTTGACCGGGAGTGTCCGACTGGACGTAGGTCCATTTTCTGCAGAGGCCCGGGGAGAAAAGCTCCACAGTTAAAATAAACAGACAGTAGTTACATTGGATTACATAGTGATTAACAATTTATATAGCAATTACTTACAACATATTTACAGATAAAGAACATAGTACATCAGTAGACAACTAGAATCTTTATCTGTGAAGTACATAACAGACATTAACAAATGTTACAAGAAGAAGTTCCTGCTGTATAATAAGTACTGGCTTATGAACATCTGAGCTTGCTATAATCAAGGTAGTTAGTGGAGTGGAAAGAAAGGTAGTGGTTGGATGGGGAGGGTGACAGAGTGGGAGTTGCAAGGGCATAGCCAGCATGTTTTTAGGTGTGCTTTTAGTAAAGTTTTGAAGTGGGTGCATGATGGTATGGATGTAATTGTGGGTGGGAGGGAGTTCCATAATTTGGCTATGTTGCAAGAGAATAGTGCTTCACCAGCAGAGTTACTGGCTTTAGTGATCTGCAAGTGATTTTTATTGCTGGATCTTCTGCTGTGCTTAGTCTATTAGCTACATTGTTTAATTTATATAAGTAGTTATCTGGATTATAGCATGCATTTCTTGCCATTCTCCATTATATTTTATTTTTACATTACTACTGCACTACTCATCTCCGACTGCGCTGCACTACTGTACTGTGTTTTGAATGTCTTGTTGGATTTGCTTTATTGGGTTATTCTACAGCACTTATTTTCATATTGCCATGTTAGTGCTGTTCTACTGCCCTACCCCTTTCACTCTGGCATCACCAAATTTCCCCTTATGCAGTTGTTGTTTGAAACATGGTGCTGCTCTGCCCAATCTCTCTGCCTCATAGTGACATTTCATTGGTTGCCTGGCTTTGATGCTTATTTTGTTTTCCAAATAGCTAACCTCTTGTTCTCATGAACTAAAAGATTCTGCTACCTATGTTGCCTTCTTGTTCCAACCAAACAACTGACTAGTTTCTGTGGTGTGTATTCCCTTCCACCAAACAGATTGTCCTCTGACATATTCAAACTAAATATATAGTACCATTAGACTTTAACAAAACCAGTACAAGGTGTACTTCATAAATCCTGTCATCCCCTACTCTTATTATATAAATTTTACCTTTTTATACTTTAGTTCTCCACTTTTAACTTTAATTCATATCTTACTATCCCTACACACTAACTTTACTTCACATTACCTTGCAATGGCTGTCAAACCTCTCAAATGTCCAAATTTTCACAGAATGTCCAGATTTTTGGCTCATTTTTCAGTCTGTTCCTCATAAAAATATATTTTTTGGGGGAAAATTATTAAGGACTGAAGTAACTAAATAATGACAAACATTTGAGTTTCAGACTTCATACCCTTCAGAAATGCATGTTAACACAACAACTTATATTCTAGCAATTTTCCAAGTTTATAAGACCAATATTTAAAATATGCCCTTAGTTTTGGCCCTTTGCCCTGCCCCAACACTGTTATTTTGGCTTTGTCCAGATTTCTTGTGCTGAAGAGGTATGATGGCTATCACCGTGGGATCACAGAAATCGCAAAATGCTCCAACTGCTCTTAAATTCCTTTTCTGGTTATAGCCTACTAGCCTTAGAAATATCCAGGTAATGGTGCAACTGACTCATGTTTACTTAGAAAGCCCTTCTCCTACCTTCCACTGAATCCACCTAAGGGTGACACAAGTACTTATTTAAAATGGAAGCTAATGTCTCATACCCTGCGGCTGTCAGCAAACAGAACACTTACAACTCACTATTTAAAAAAAATAATAATAAACATAGGTACTTGTGAGCAAAAAGAAACTGTTCCCATATGAAGCAAGCAACAAAACAGAAGCTGACATTGTCTCAGACTGTAAAATTCAAGCATCTGTCATATGAGCAATCATAAATAAAGTGACAGCAGTAGTAGGCTATAACCAGAAAAGGAATTTAAGAGCAGTTGGAGCATTTTGCGATTTCTGTGATCCCACGGTGATAGCCATCATACCTCTTCAGCACAAGAAATCTGGATAAAGCCTAATTGGGTTTAAATTATTCCTGGCTCCACAAAGTCTGCTCTTCACTTTTTCCCTTAGAACTGCTCTATCTCTCAATTTAAACACCATATTCTCATTCTAAGGCCCTTCACTGGTCCAATTAAGTAATCCTACAAGTTAGCACTATTAAACCATAAGCACTACTTACTCTTATACTCTCTACGATTACCCTGTCCTCTATTGGTCCGTCTTAAATTCAGTTTCCCTATTACTCTAGCATGTCCAAAGGTCAGTCAATGGTTTCCTCTCCAGTCCAGCTGGTGAATCTGGGAATTTTGAGGCAATGTTACAACTGTCTCATGTACACGGACAACCCTCTCCTCCTCCAAACAGGTTCAAATATATGTGAGAGATGCAACTATTTAGCCAAACTGGAGGCTGAGCTCTCTCATCTCAACACTTTTGTAACCAGTCAGGAGGAGAAGGTAACCTCACACAACACAATTCCAGTATCACATAGTCCCACCACATCAGCGAACCAAACACATAAATACACAAAAACATACTCGGAGGCTCTAAATAAAAATCTACCTAAGCAACAGAGACCTCCAAAGCAGACATCCAAGCAAATGCTACCTCAAAACAAAACACACACAACACATAACCCACAAAGTCAGTGTGCCAAGCAGCCACAGCCCTTAAGGCTGAATAACACACCTGATACTCTTGTTATAGGTGACTCTATTGTCAGACACACTGACGTCCCGCTCACCAGGCTGAATAAAGAGAAGGTCACAGTGAGCTGCCTGTCGGGTGCTAGGATCCGACACATAACGCAAGCACTCGGGTCACTCCAAAGCAAATACAAATATGACTCAGTCATTGTACATGCTGGTGTGAATGACCTGAGACGCACCTCCCTGGACTACATGAAAAGAGACATAGAGGAGCTCTCTGATCATGTAGCCCAGGCTGGTATGACCCTGACATTGAGCAGCATCTTACCCTCACCTAGAATGATGCCACAGTACAAAGACAAAATGATCGATTTTAACAACTGGCTAAAATTTTGGTGTCATTCAAAGGGGATCCAGTGTCTGTCAGCCTGGGATGACATGCTCGACAAGCCACGTTGCTTCGCTAGGGACGACTTGCACCTGTCACCACTGGGCTTTCGGATATTGGCAAAGGCTCTTGCCACCCCCATAGTGCCATTTTTAGGCAAGGCTCAAAAGTCAAACCCACCCCCATAGACAGCACAAGGAACAAGAAACTAAGGGTAATGCTGCTAAACGCCAGAAGTCTTAACCTCAAGATGCACGCACTCAAAGCTCTCCTCAGTATGGAGAACATCGATATCTGTGCAGTGACAGAAACCTGGTTCAAGGCTCCAGAGAGCACCCCAGCACTACCAGGCTATACCTCATATCATGCTTTTCGCCCCAAAACCCGGACCGAACCACAAAACGAGGGGGAGTTTCCATATTTATCAAGGCTATCCACACCTCCAGGTTAGTGGCATTGCACGTATCGGAGACCATCCATGTGGAACTAACAGTGGGCAAGACTGCTTTTCAGTTTATAGCATCCTACAGACCACCCTCTCAAAGTCAGGAATCCCATTCGGCTTTCCTGAAAACATTGGAGAACATGAAGATCTCTCCGAACACCATTATATTGGGCGACTTCAACTACCCAAACATTGACTGGAAGCACTACTCAAGCCCCAGCACCTTAGCCCAAAGATTCCTGGAAATTATAAACTCAAATGCTATGGAACAACTAGTCACCACTCCCACAAGAGGGACAACATACTAGACCTGATCATTACCAACATGGGGACTCTATGCTCCACACCAGAAGTATATCCCTCATTGGTAAGATCAGACCATAAATTAATTTCACTGGATGTCCACATCCCGACCCCACCCCAGCCCAGAAAACCACAGTGAAAAACTTCTCAAAGCGAACTTCTCACTTCTCAAAACCGAAGTGGAATCCTTCAAGGCCCCAGGGCCAGTGGAAACTACAGCCCAAACTGCAGATTCCTATATAAATGCATTCTACGGACATCTCCAGGAATGCATGGATCATGCTATCCCAAACAAAACCAAGACCCAATCATCCAAAGGCAGGCGTCCAGTCTGGTGGACCCCTGCCATAAATAAACTGTACAACAGAAGGAGGAAGCTACTACATGATAGAGCAAAATCCCTAATAGGGAAGGCATCTCTGATCAGTACTAGCAAAAATTACGATCCCTCATAAAATCCTCCAAGGCCAGCTTCGAGAGAAAAATTGCACAGGACACCAAAGACAATCATAAGGCTTTTTTCAGTTATGTTAGAAACCTGGGATGCAACTCCCAGACTTGTTCTGAGTTGATTCTAAATGACAAAAAATACACTGAACCCACAGGCATCGCCAATATCCTGGCAGACAGGTTCAGTGCAAACTTCTCCACCCCCTCCCCCCCAAAAGAGCAAGTATCTATCCCGGCAGAGGGCTGCTCCCAAACATCTCAGATGCTCAGGTGAAGGCTGCCCTCTCCAAAGCAAAAAACACTGCTTCCATGGGACCAGATGGCGTCCTAGGTTGCGTCCTACTTGAACTACAAGAGGAACTAATCCCTCAAATAAAACAGCTATACAATCTCAGCCTCACTACAGGATATGTGCCCACAGAATGGCGTACAGCAACAGTGGTCCCACTCCTCAAAGGTGGAGCCTCTACGGACCCTGGAAACTATTGCCCCATAAGCCTGACTAGCTTAGTCTGCAAGGCTATGGAGAGGATCATCATGGAGCTCATAAACAAAGACATTGGGGACCTACAGACACTAGATCCTACCCAGTTCGGCTTTGTCAAGGGCAGATCCTGCCTTTTGAACCTGGTTGACTTCTTTGAAACAGTCACCAAAGTCATAGATGAAGGGAAGGTAGTCCACACAGCCTATCTGGACCTTGCAAAGACATTTGACACAATACCCCACTCGGGCATCATAGATAAGCTATCCAGCTTAAATATAAACCCCTATGTCACAAGATGGGTCGCAAACTGGCTCAAAGACAGAACCCACAGAGTGAGAGTTGCTGGAGCCATGTCAGACTCGAAACCGGTCACAAGTGGCGTCCCACAGGGTTCTGTCCTGGGACCACTCTTGTTCGGTATATACTTTTCCGAGGTACAGGCAAACGTGGGAGGACTATGGCTCACCAAGTTCGCAGACGACTGCAAACTGGGCCATAATCAACTCTCCAGCTGACACAAACATCCTTCAAAAAGGTCTCACAGAGACAGATAACTGGTGCCAGTGCCATGGTTTAAAGCTAAATGCCAAAAATGTATAGTCATACCCTTTGGCAAAAACAATGTGCCCACAAATTACCACATAGGTGGAAACCCATTAAGTACAGAGAAAGTTATTAGGGACCTGGGGACTCAAGTTGATAGCAATCTCTCCTTTGAAAACCACATTGCCAAAGTGGTTAGAAAGCCCTTCTACATAGCCCACCTCATCACAAAGGGTTTCACATCTAGATCAAGAGAGGTAATCGTGCCCCTTTATTCATCCCTCATCAGGCTCATCATAGAATACAATGCCCCTTTTGGGATGTACCTTACCCGACACCTGCAGCAATTAGAAAGACCCCAAAAGTATCTCACCAAGAGGATCAAGGGTCTCAAACAGATGCCATATGCTGCTCGGTTAAAAAAACTCCAGTTCTACTCAGTTGCATACCGCCTACTTCGAGGCGATCTATGCCTGACATACAAAGCTATGTCAAATCCAGAATTAATGGACATGCTCCACCTCAGTAAATCTAAATCCCTTAGAGCCACACGCTCGAAGGACTTGAACCTCAGCACAGAAATAAATAGAACTTGCTGGAGGGACAGGTTCATAACCCAGAGGCTCCCTTCGCTCTGGAATAGAATTCCAGTTCATGTGAGGCAGAGCACCTCACTAAATCTCTTCAAGAAGAATCTCGATAAGTGGATGGGGATCGCAGGTTTGTCCCAGGGATTACTCCCGTGTCACTATTAGACAGAGGCACAGTAAACTAAACCTTAAAAAGGGCACAGTATACTCAAATCAAGGGGTGGCGTAAGCCATACAGAATCGGGCTAGGCTTATAATTGCCCCAGGACAGATAGCCTAGTATGAACCTATGAACCTATGAACCTATAAAATGTGGAAAAGTTTAGACATACAGGAGATGACTGGTTAGAAAAAGTAGAATAATTACAACAGTTAAAACAGATCTTCTTTTATGAAAATAATTTCAGATAAAATCCATAGAAGAAACAAAAGTAAAGATAATCAGTATTTTATTTGTTGCTTCTTTTAATGACAAAAAAGTACTCTGTGATGTGGGAGGCAGGGGGTACAATGGTCCCCCCTTTCAAAGGTATTATTATAAGTGAAGGATCAGATTTGAAAAGACTTGCTCTCAGTATAAGTCTGCCCTGACTTCAAAAGACTTACTTTGGTGCAAGGCCTGTCTAAACAGGTTTACACAAGGGGCCAGATTCCAAAAGCCCTGCTCTCAGTGTGAGTGGTCATATACATTGACAGCAAGTCTTTTAGAATCAGGCCCGAAATGTGTTGTTAAAGGTTAGACAGAAGTAAATCCACAGGTAGAAGTTTCTAACTTGCCATGAAAGAAACTGGAACCTTAGCTATAAGTGCACCAAAGCAGTAGTATAAAAAAGAAGACACCTATTCCAAAAATGATTGTAAACTTATCATAATCACATCCTAGAAAGTCAAGATCTGTTTAGTCCCCTCACGTTACCCATTACTCATTCTGGCAAATATTTTCTTTGTGCCACATAAATAGGAAAAGACATAGTTATTTGATTGCTGCTATATATGTGTCAGCAAAAGAGTCTGTAATGGCTGCTGACAAAAAAGGTGATGTGGAATTTTCCTGAGTTCAATGCCTGGTTACTCACTTTTTTCAGTCCTAAGCCACAGACAAATAGTTTCCATTTTGCAACATAGTTTTTTGACACAGGAAACATAACCATAATAATCATTAAAAACGTCAACATTTCCCAAGAGATATTGAAGGATTTCAATTAGAAGACAAGATGTAATCTTCTGTTAAAGATGTCAAGTTACTGGAGCAGCTATTTTTATGAGCTAAGGGGAAAAATGAAGATATCAGTTAACAGGACATATACAAGAACTCATTTCCTGAAACCCGGCTAAAATAATAAAACCTGACTTCAGAGTAAAATAAACAGCTTCCATTTGATGGTAGGATAGAATTTTCTTAGCTTTGGGTTACTGGCTATAATAGTGGTCGCACTCTTCCATAATGTGTTCGATTATTTGCCTACAGAATCACTTTGTGAGGTATGCAATGATGCCTAATATTATGGCACGAAAATGCCTCAAAACTAGGCATGGCTCCTAATACAGATGCTGCCACATACTGGATTTGGCTGTAAACATTTTCCTTCATGTAATTTTGTAGTTTTACAATTTGTCGCTATAATGATTATATTTGTCCATTTCAGAAGATCAGTACATCAAATTTACAAAAACTAGAAACTACAATATTTTATAGCAGCTATGTCAACATGTAAGCATATAATAAAATAGCAGAGAGGAGACTTTTGTTGAAATCCTCACCTGTTTTGTATTGGTATATTGTTATAATATATTATGTACAAGTACATACATCATATGAATTCAATGGTGTGTATAAGGAATAATAATAAACTCGGTTATCACTTATAATGTAGTGCTTGAAAAGTATAATAATGAATTTTGGAATCTGCTATTATCTAATTTGAGTCACAGTTTATTTTTTATAGTGTCCGGGCTTATATTATCAGATCTCACACTTTTAATAGGAAGCCCATACGTACAAAGTTCCAAAATATGTGTAAATACAATTTCTATTTGCATTTCATCATTTAGAGTATCTCAAGTGATTATATAAATCTGTTGTATGAACTGTTAAAAGAAACTCATTGAGAGATAATGGCCTCTTTCCAAATCCAAGGGTCACTGGTACTACAGTTTACATTCTGCATGGAGCCGACATGTTTTAATTTAAAAAAAAAAAAAAAAAAAAAAAGGAAAATATTTGTTTTTACATTTAATCTGTAGCAAACTGCTTGCTAGAAATGTAGCAAACAGTTGCTACAGTTTATACCCTGCACAGAGTGCTACAATGTTGAAGATTTAGTTAAAAAAATGCATTTAAACTGTAGCAAACAGTTGCTATAGTTTATACCCAGCACAGAATGTTAGGGAAGTCAGGTTTTACTTTAACATAAAAAAAAAAAAAAAAAAAAAAAAAAACTTTTCTCTTTTAAACAGTAGCAAGCAAGCAGATACTACAGTTTATATCATACAAGGAGCTATATAGCACTTCAGTTTTAGTTAAAAAATATGTATAAATATATTTTTCTTTTTACATTTAAACTGTAGCAAACTGTTTACTGCAATATAACAAGCCATTGCTACTTAGACCATACACAGAGAGAGCTACAGCACTCAAGTTTGACCGCAAATGCAATACTAGCTTTTAAAAGTCGGTATTGCACTAAGAACAATTAAAATGAAGGATGGCCAAATGGATCAGACCTTCTAACACTTTGCACTGAGGGCAGTTGCCCCATTCACCTTGCCCTAGGTACACTATTGCATCTCCATGTGTATCATTATGCCTTGTTAAATAAGATCATAATTAAGGATCTTTTCCTTTAAAACTGGTGGTAATTGCCATGTACAAAGATCAGACTTCAGTTTAAGGCATGCCTTAGATTTTGTACATGAGTTTTATGCCACCTGATGGCCTAAAGTTTTTTTTTTTTTTTTTAGCAATGCGAGAAGGTGACTGAATATAGCAGAATGTAGTATGTGTCTACAGCTGCAGATATAACAGGATGGACTACCCAGCATGATAAATGAAACCTCCTTCCAAAGTCAGTTTACCTAGATCCTAAGACAACTAATTAAAGCCAACCAGCAGAGTCAGGCAGCAGCTAAGAAGTGGTCTTTAAGTCTCACACTGACCAACAGAAGCTCAAGGCATGAATCTGTAGTTTGCTTCCAATTTCATCTATTTGAACAAACTATGCTGAATCTGCATTCCATCTTTAAACTCCAATTTGATTTTCCATGGGGTCTGCTACTATTGTTATATTACAGTTAATAGTTGTGGCTCAGTAAAGTGAATCCTAACTCTTGCTATAATGCCTTATGAAAATTATTAATCCCCAACTATACCTCCATTTGTCACAGGTAGGGATTGACAGCCAGTATTGTTATTGTGCGTCAGCCCTCATTTTGCCTTGAGTAAGTCGATGCTGGACTCACTGATCTGCAGTTGAAGTACCAGGGATGATTTGTATTCCTGCTTTCTTCATTTGTCTCCTTCTGTCCTGTCACTGCCCAGCCGCATTGTGTCTCACAACCATCTCTGTAATTATTATCTAAGGATACCATGTGATTCCATTAGATCGCACTTCAATAGACACAGCAATACCTCACTAGAATGGCATAGCTCAGCCTTAGTGTATGAAAAGTGAATCTAAGCAAGTAGTCATCTAAACTTCTCAGCTGGCCAGAGGGTAGCAGTGCCATTAGAAAGCATCTCAGAAGCACAGACACTGAAAATAGAGCTTGTAAAGTAAATAACATTTGGAAGTCACTTGATTGCACATACGTTAGCATACCTCACTGCCGTAATACTGGTTTCAGCTCTTACTAAGTGGTATGACTTTGACCTTGAAAGCATGGAACCAACATGCTAATTGCAGGAATAAGCTTAGTCACCCTCTTTCTAAAGCCAAGAACTCTAGAATGGTGCTTTTAAGTGAATGGTTTGGTCAAGGCCAGGTGGGCAAGAGTGGCTTTGCATTTAATTCTGGAAAGAGTACAGCTCTTATGCTGTACTCTTTCATCATGCTTGTAAGTTTTTTTGTAGTCATTTTGCGATGGGTCTACATACGTCCTGTTTAGAAGAGTATGTTCAGATATTCTCCTCCTGTTTCTAAGTGCTTTGGGGCACGGTTTGTAAATATTTTCTTTAGCACTATAGGAGGTAATTTACACCAAAGTATTGCCTCTGCAAAACTTCTACTTCATGCTAATCAATACTCTAACCTCTCAAGTCAAACTGCTGATCTCATCCCCAACCTAACTCCCTGTAAATAGACCATAACTAGTGCATTGATAGCATTTGTATGACATTGCATTTTTAAAGTCATACCTTTCTTTCTCTCACGATAATGATTTAGGTTGTTAACTGCATGTTGCCTACTCCTGAATGCATGTAAAATGTTGCAGATGAATGTTAAGTTTTAAATCTTCTTTGGCTTGCAGGGAAGGAGAAATGTGAGGTCTCCATGACATAGGTATCATTCAGAGCATCAAGATCCCATCTATGTCAGATATATTTTCCACACAGATGACTATTACTTCAGTGAGATTAGTTTACTTAAGCCTTTCAGCAACAGGTTCATACGGGTCCCTAGTAATGCCTACTCAGGCTGATTAACTTATCTCAGAAAGTGGCTCTGCTATTTTCTCATTTGGTGGTCTAATATCTTTCTCCAGATAGGTGCTTACTGTGTTATAATTATAAATTAGCTATTCTGTTACAGTTTCGTTAAGGATTGTCAGTCTTATTTTATATTTTAAAACTATTTTTACTTTTGCATTTTGAAAATGTATGGAATGGGCCAGCATTTTAAACCTATACGTTTAAGAAACAAATATGAATGCTATGTCTGTCATTTTGTGATTTTCCACCCTTGACAATCTAACAAATGATCAGGAAGAGTAAGTCATTTATGCCTTGTTCCCCTGGTGGTCTTTGATCTTAATATGTATATGGTTAATGGATTGATTACTTAATTCCATTTAATCACCTTTGCAACTTTTGTTGTAAAAAGGGCCCTCTTGTTGTTGACATATAGGGGATGTTAATCATGTGGCTACACCATTGCTTGACAACGACTATGAGACGACTGATACTTACTATTAAAGTATTAATTCTGAATATACATGACATAACATCTCCTCTTAAATGATCCAGTTTTATAGCAGTGCTAAAGAGCTTTGCCTCTAATGTTCTAGCTGTAAAGAGACCTGTCTGCTCTATCAGGAATATCATTAGTAAACATAATAATGACACCTGCCTCACATGATCAACAAGCACCGCTAGCAAAAAGTCCAGGCAGTGTTCCCAACACAAAGTAGGCCTTGAGGAGTACAAGCACTGGACACGTTCTCTGCTAGAGAAGGAGATTAGGCAGGGATAAAGTTCTATTTCTGTCACACGGCCCCCTTTCCTTGCTCTATCTCCTTAAACCATAGTAGGGAAGCAGAGTAGGGGGAAAATCTTCTATAATAGTCCAAAATAAAACCATAAAAGACATCAATAGCCTTATGGGGGATGTGAATGATTCCTCTACTGTAAAGATAGACTGCTCTTAGGAAGCCAGGAATAATGGCCTTGCCAAGAATCAGGAATGAGAAGCTGCAGGGCTACGTCTCTGTGTAACTTAGAATCTATGGTGTTGAGGAAGATAGTTTATTCACACTCTTCTCACAAAAGTAGGGCAATTATAACATGTTTGAATGGGTTTTCCTTGTTGAATGTTTAATGGGAAAGGTTCCTGATCTACAAAGTGTTTCTTGCATCTATCTGAACATGCAGGCCTACTGTCCTCCTCAAGTTCCCTAGACATGCGCCCTAGAATGTACAGGCATCCTCAGTATGTGTCATGAAAAGGGCAAGAAAACAATATAAACATGCAAATTATAAGAAAAAAATAGTAATTACAAATTAGTCTTAACTGCCATCTACCATTGAAAGACATAAGTAATAATCAGCAAAATATCACAGGATAAATAATATAAAACATTACAACAGAATACTCTGAGGATTTTTTTTTTTACTTATGAATTTATTTTTCACACCTTTTTAACTTGATAATAGCCATCTAGGCAAGGTCATTTTCAGAGGGGACATGTTCAAATTTCCTCTTACAATAATAAATAAATACAAAACCGAATCAATATTTATATTGTGCTGCATTGACAATTGTTATGCATATAGTAGTCAGCAACCAGTGTATAAACACAACTACATATACTGCAGTATCAGAACCAGAAAGCCATTTCTCACCAGTACATAGTGGGACAAATAGAGCAACGCATAGTCAACTGTGAGTGTAAAGAGAAAATGCAGTCTGTTATTGCAGCTTACTAAAACAAAGCTGCAGTAAGACAACACAACTTAAATAGTGTTACAGCAGTGGTCTCCAACCTTTTTTGCACCAAGGACTGGTTTCATGTAAGACCATTTTCTATGGACCGGCCATCGCTTACACATAATAAAGTGCATAATATTTATTTATTTGGCATTTGTTTACGGGGAGGCCCGACTGGACTAGAAGTCCATTTTCAGCTGAGACACAGGGAGAAAAGCTCCAAAGTACAATAAAAATAAAAATACAATTGGCAATAATTACCAACACAAAAAAAGTGTACATCTTAACAGCATAATACTGATCTACTATGGTTGAGGGGTATGTAAACCTTATTGGCTTTCTAGGTTTATAAGAGCAATATTTAAAAATTGTCCCTATTATTTGTCTATGTCCAGCATACCTCTCAACTGTACAATTTTTCACAGAATGTGCAGAAGTTTGCCTCATATTTTTGGTCTGTTTCATTTCTCATAAAATTGTTGTTTTCTGGCAAATTACTGGCAGATCACTGAGGTTTGAAGTCAGAAAATAATGACAGTTGAGTTTCAGACTTTATGTCCTGCTGAAAATACATGTTAATGCAAACCCTGTATTTCTATCTACTTTCTAAGTTTGTAAGAGCAGTACTTAAAAGTGTCCCTATTTTGGGACCTTTGTCCCCCATTATTTTTGGCTTTGTCCAGATTTTTCGCTCTAAAGCTGGCCAGATTTATTGTGAGAGACGTACCCAAAACTTCATTGCTGCTGCTAGGGTCACTCTCACTCTTCACTCTCTCACACATACACATGCACATACACATGCATGCACACACACACACACACTCTCTCTCTGCTTTCATGCATGCATTCACATACACACAGAAACAAACACACACACACTTTTCTCTTTTGCTCGATCAGTCTCTCTGTCTTACTTACATATGCGCATACACACACACACATTTTATTTTAATTTTATTTTTATTTTTTTTATTTTGCACTCTCTAAACAGCAAAAGCACTGCTTAGCAAGTGTAAAATAATGGCTCGCTCACTCTCATTTTCACTGACATGCACACATACACATAGTCTCTTACTTTCATGCATTCTTTCACTCACACATGCAGACAGACACATAAGCGCACTCATACAGATATACACACACATTCACTTTTGGTTTCACTCCATGCCTAGCGGCCTGGTACCAAATGATCCACGGCCTGGTACCGCTGTGTTACAGGGCACACAGGTTTAGCCAATATACAACTCAAGTGTCTCTACATATGTGCAGTGCAACTAAAAACATGCTGTAATTCACTTACAGCCATGGCAGTGTACTGAATGAAACACTACCACATTTTTTTTATTTTATTTATACTCACTGGAGGTTCCCTTTCAGTGAAAACAAAAAGGCAGTATGGAGTTCTCATAAAAGCGTTACTACAAGCAGTGTAAATCAAGTTAAGTAAACCGGAGTGAACATACAGTAGCATCTCCCATCAGTGAGCATTTCCTGAAGTATTGCTAGACCCCTACAGTAACTTTTTGAAAAAACATGGAAAAAGCATGGGTTTGTGAAATTAACCACATCTAGCAGTATTCGTACATATAAATCTAAACTGATGGCCAAGGACTTAAGGAGAATGTGTAAGAAACCTTTGGCGAATGGTAATATCAACAATTAGAATTCTAGCAGCTCCATTAATGGAAGACACACCTTCACAGTAAAAAGGGAACCTGAATTAAAACAAGTTCATATTAGCTAGTCTGACAGACTGAATTTGAGAATACTGCAGAAAGTAAAATGTTGCTGCTGAATCCTGCTTTATTTGTATATTCATAAAAGAATATCAGAATTCAGGCCTAAGAGATTCTCTACATCAGTATAAGCATGTATATTCCATGACAGATGCTAAAAATAAGAATGGTTCCTGCTATATTTCATCTTTTCTCAGAGTCTTTAGTTATAAACTTTTCATTTTTCTGTATCTATCTACAGTACTCACTTTTACTTTTGAGGGATATGAAGTTGTAAAGCACAGGCAATAAAGTCTAATACTTAACCTGGAGCAATTGGACCAGAACCTAGTATATACTGTTACTACTAGATGGCCAGAATTCTGGAGTGCATCTTCCACAGCTAAATGAAGGGGCCATGAAAACCCAGTTCTGGATGCAGCCGCTACCATAAACTGCTGAGGACCACTTGGACATAATACCATATAAGTATGCATGTGCACTGTTATAGCCTGTCATGGGACCCACCATTCCTTGTGGCTGTGTTTCACAATGATTCCCATGATGCTTTGCTGACTCCTGGCCACAGGAATGCAACACCATCCTTTTTAACACCTTTTGCCATGGCAGCAGTCTCCTCCAACATGAAGAAGTCCATTGCCATCTGATTTATTCCTGTACTCTGCTAAAAGCACCCAAGTGAAACACAACAGATATGAAGAGTCACTCTAGAGTAACATCTGTGCAAATACATAAGCAGCATTCTGGCAGTCAACAATAGCGGCCCTTTCCAGAAAAATTAACAGCAAACATGCCTCTGTATGCTGTGCAGAAAAATTCTTCACATAAACAAATCAATAACAGCAGCATAGCACGGTAATATTAATGCACTGAACTCATTCCCTTATCAGGTCAGACATACTGCAAATCAGTGGAGAAACTTAATAATAAATCCCATATTCATAATTTACATAACAGAGATTTTAAGTTTTAGTCATTTAGAGTCATAATGCCTCAAAGTTTCAACTATAATAATTATGCCTCCAGAGCCATAATTAAAGTTTAAACTTGCCCAGTCCTCCTCAGTTTAGGGCTAGTAATACCTTGAAACCTCTAGGTTCCCAAATATCCAGTGTGGCAATCAAATCTCCTCTCATATACAAAAAAGCAAAGAGGTGGCACAAATGATCAGAAAACAAACCAAATAGGTGTATAGCTATCCCAAATCCTTTGTTTCATTGCTTACATTCCTGTACTGTTTTCAGTTATTGCAACAATACTAACAAGTGTAATAAAGCAACACAGTATAAACAGGAAAACTTTAAGGAACAATGCAGCAAGTTAAACACGTCATGTAGGCAGAGAGATAATCCAAGTACTAGATAACTACAAAATGGCAACATAAAAAGTACTACTGTAGGCAATTCAAACGGAGACACGCTCTAAATGCCTGTAAAACTGAAGCAGATGGCAACACATGAAATCAGTTAAATGTCAGATCTTAAGTACACATCCAAGTTTACAAAAAGCAGTAAGTTACAATAATATATGAATATTTGTCTGAGTATGTCCAGTGATAATCATCTGCCATAATCTTGGATGCCCTTTCCAAGTCTGTCAAAAAAAGTTATGACTAATGTTCATGTTCCACTAGATGCCAAACCTAGGTTTTCATACCAGATCAGTTCTTTATATTGTGTGTACCAAGTCAGAAGAAAAAGAAATAAATAGACTTTTAAAACAGAAAATACCATATTCAGAATGGGTGAGTCCAGCTGTAAGAAGACTGCAAGAATATTGTAAGTTAATTATAAGCGAAGTAGAATCTTTGGAACTATAGCATATAACACCATGTCATGCCATGCCATACCATACACCACCATGCCCTACCCTACCATACTGTACCATACCATACAGTACCATACTATATGAAACCATACCATACTACACCATACCATGCTCTACCATACTATACCATACCATGCCGTATTCTACAATACTGTACTGTACATCATACCATACCCTATCATAGCATATCTTACCATACCACCCCACCCCACCCCATATCCTTCTGTACCACACCATACTATACCGCACCATTTCATTGGAAGATGTTTCTGCATTTTTGGCAGGGAGTCAGACATTTCCTAAATTATTATGCAAGTATTTCCTATCAGAATTATTTGGGATGATTAGTCTAAGAAATACTTAACCATAAATACATAAAAAAGAATGTTTGCACTTAGCCATTTATATTTCTCAGCGTTATATGCACATGCTAGGTATTAAGAAATTAAAGAGATTTTGTTATAAGCTGTGTATGGTATACTATATATTTTGTTATAAGCTGTGTGTGGTATGGTATGGTATGGTAATGGTATAGTATAGATTTTGTTATAAGCTGTGTGTGGTATGGCATGGTATAGATTTTTATATAAGCTGTGTGTGGTATGGTATGGTATAGATTTTGTCATAAGCTGTGTGTGGTATGGCATGGCACAGATTTTGATATAAGCTGTGTGTGGTATGGCATGGTATAGATTTTGATATAAGCTGTGTGTGGTATGGCATGGTATAGATTTTGATATAAGCTGTGTGTGGTATGGCATGGTATAGATTTTGATATAAGCTGTGTGTGGTATGGCATGGTATAGATTTTGATATAAGCTGTGTGTGGTATGGTATTGTATAGATTTTGTCATAAGCTGTGTGTGGTATGGCATGGCACAGATTTTGATATAAGCTGTGTGTGGTATGGTATAGATTTTGTTATATGATGTGTATGGTATGGTATGGTATAGATTTTGTTATAAGCTGTGTGTGGTATGGTATGGTATAGATTTTGTTATAAGCTGTCTGGGGTACGGTATAGATTTTGTTATAAGTTGTGTGTGGTATAGTATGATATGGCATGGTATACATTTTGTTATAAGCTGTGTGTGGTATTGTATAGACTTTGTTATAAGCTGTGTGTGGTATGGTATGATATGGTAATGGTATGATATAGATTTTGTTACAAGTTGTGTGTGGTATGGTATAGATTTTATTATAAGCTGTGTGAGGTATGGCATGGTATAGATTTTGTTATAAGCTGTGTGTGGTATGGTATGATATAGATTTTGTTATAAGCTGTGTGGTATGCTATGGTATAGATTTTCTTATAAGCTGTGTGTGGTATGGTATGGTATAGATTTCTTATAAGCTGTGTGTGGTATGGTATAGATTTTGTTATAAGCTGTGTGTGGTATGGTATAGATTTTGTTATAAGCTGTGTGTGGGTATGGTATGGTACAGATTTTGTTATAAGCTGTGTGTGGTATGGTATGGTCATTTATTTTGAGGACATCTGACTGGAGGGGTCCCATTCACATTGTTGAACTTTTACAAGTTCGAATGTCATATGGTCAAAACCATATGTTCGAATTTGTAAACCTTCTACCATTTCAATGGAGATCTCCATAAGGGAAGCTTTCCCTTTCCTGCAATGTAGTGCGATCTCAGAGTTGGCATATTTAAGCAGCGGGGGATGTGGGTGGGTGCAGGGGGGGCTTGCCCCCCTGCTTACAACCTTCAGGTAATTTTTTTGTGTTTTTTTTTTTATCTATTACATTTTCGACCTTTTAAAGTTCAAACATATGGTGTGACCATATGGTATTTGAACTTTAAAAAGTTAGACGTGATTATTTAGACCCAACTGGAGCTATAGTACAAGAATATCTGCAGACAAGAAACAATGTGCTGAAATGAACAAAAGATGCAGACTTGTGTTCTACAGGAACAAACAAAACAGAGGTGCAGTACTATCTACAGATGATTTTCAAATGGTTTACATCCTGTTGACACTAAAGTGAAAGGCACTGTGGAGATTTCTTCCACAAATATTATTGAGTCAAAGTACATATGGGTTTAAAGATGTATTTTAGTAGGCTCTTATCATGTCTTGCAGCCTTGTTAAGTCCGTTATCTTTTGATACATCAGAATGTGTGACCAACATGGGGAAAAGCGAAGGAATTAACATGTAAAACCCTAAACTTATGCAATAATTTGCTGATGTATTTGTTCACTATTTCATCAAATATCCCAAAATAATTATGTTTCCTTGATTTGAGGGTCTTTTAATCTGCAATATACTATAAGGAGTTACTTTCTTTTATTATACAGCTTATTTACATCAGTAGACCACCAAGGCGGTTTTGTTTTTAAATTTCCCATTATATATAGATCTGTCTGGGACTGACAGATCTACACATTTATCTAAGGTGCCATAGATCTCCTTTGCAAAGCTGTTTGCCATGGCAACATCAGGGGTGATACTATTATAAGAAAATTCAACAAATGTAGGCAGGACTTTGATGAGATTTTATTTATTTTATTTAAAATTGTTTAACGGGGTTGAACACTGATCAATCAATGACCAATTACAGGTGCTGCCTGTAAATTAGTACATTTAAAATCCTTGAATCCTGAGATACTTGTTTCAGTGGGTTTAGATTTGGAAGATGAATGCAATTAGTTTATGGTCTGAATTAAATGGGGAGAAAGATACCAAGAAAATGGTACTTGAAGACGGTATAAATACAAGATCAAGAATATTATGTCCTCTAGTGGAGTTTCTGTTTATTAAATCAAAGAACTTCTGGACATATCCTGCATAGGATGAATAGGTACCCCTGTTTGTTGATGGGTAGTTAAAGTCTCCATAATTAATAGAGTTTTTGTCTATACAGAGTTCATTAAGTACATTTAGGAGCTTTGCATGATTTTCAGGGGACATTACTGGGGAAGCTGTAAATGGCTACGAACTGTTACTTGTTTCTTTGTAGTAAAATTTGGAGCTCAATGATTTCCTTTTGTGGTTCTCTGGGAATCTGTCTAGAGGTAATATGGTCCCTAACAAATATGGAGATGCCACCACAGCTGCCATCTGGTCTAATGACATGGTAGGCACAAAATCCTGATATGGAGAGAGTTCTGAGTATTTAAATCAAGTATCAGTAATTACCTAGATATAGCTAAGTTCCCAATGCAAGACAGCCTCAAGACTATGAAGTTTGTTGTTGAGATTTCTAGCACTGGGCAAAGCCTCTTAATGTGATCCTGTTTTGTATTTGATGTTAGTTATGTTGATCTCTCCATTACCTAAAAAAGACATTATGAGGGCAGCAAAAGATTTAGCCAGTATGTGGAAGCCTTGAAATGGTAGGTGTAGGCCATACTTTACAAAGCAAATAGGCTGTTGATCATCTTGTCCCATGTTGACACATACTTAGTTCACCCAGAATGACACCAACTATTAAGCCAATTGTAGAAGTCAAAAATCTTTTCTTTGAATCTAGTCGTCATTCCTGAAGAGGAAAGTATTCTACTCAGGACCAGGGTCTTGCACATATTTGCGACATGCATGGAGAGTTCTGGCATGTCCCTCTGCATATTTCTACAGGTTTTGTATCTCAAATCAGTCACCCTCAAGTGAACCATTATGTTGTAGCCACATTTGTTAGGTTAAAGGGTCTTACGTGCCCTTAACGTATTGGAGATAAACTCACTGCTACCCTGTCTTTTTCCAGCCTAGGGAAAGGAGAATTAGTGCTCCTAACTACAGTGTCACTGATCACTAAGACATTTCTATTTGCACAGTGGTCTGGTATAATGAATTGGATATAATTTAACTTAAGAGTGACTCTCTGGTGAAAGTCTGCCTGAAAGTGATGTCTTGCTGGATTTATGCTGTGACCTTATCTTCATGGGTCTAAATGACTTTAGCAATGATGTTTTAATTTTTTTATTTACTTTTTACAAGCATATTGTAATACATTTTAGTATGGGCTTGGTGTGCAGTGTGTTGGTTGTGTGTGTGTCTTACAATCCATGTTTTTTGTTAGAGGGAGGTCTCTATATTTATGTTTTTGCTAATAGAATTTCTTTTAAGGAATAAGTTAAGTTTCTGTAAGAAAAAGGCAGTTTCTACATTTCCTAAGGATAACAATTATTATGAGCCTGGCAACAGAAAGAGAACAAGCAGGCTGATCTTCCATTTTTGTAATGGACTAAACAAGGCAGGAAGATAAGATGGAAAGGCTAATTCAAGTTTTAGCAGTTTAAGGACAGGAAATTCCAGTGTGATCTTCTCATGCTCACTACTATGTGCAGATTAGGTGAGAATGGGAGGAACTTCCAAACACAATTTTTAGAAAGGGCAGATAAATAGCCAAGAACAATATTGGTTGGTTTGGTGGGTACCCTATATTCAGGATCTACAGAAAACAGCAAAAGGGAAAAAGTATTTAAATAGATAAAAGGGAGTGATTTCACAAAATTATAGTTTTGTACTTGATGACAACAGTCTTGTGATCTAATTAACTTAGAGGGAAGACAACAAGAGAAACAAATGATTTAAGATGACTACTAAGGGCAGGGTGGGATTTTTTTCAGCCATCTTATCCCTCCTACTGAATAACCTGAGAAGAGCACAAACAGAAGTTGAAGGCCTAACTGAAAAGCTCTCCAGCCTCATACAACAACACAGTTAACTACAACCCTATCCCTGCCTAGAAAGACTCAGCACTTAAGCAACTTACCCTGGTTCGCAATTTCTTTCACAAAAAAAAAAAAAAAACAACCAGGATTTAATTTCAAAAGTTACATTACTTAAAAAGTAAAAGCAGTGCAGGTATTTACTGGACTTGTTGATTAAGGGATTAGAAAGCTTCTAACACTTTATCATAATTTCTTTCAACTATAGCAAGCATTAACACAGGCTTGGAGCAGAAAGATACTAGATTTGACAATGGGCAATCAAAACTATTGACACCCCATCTGGATTTTGTACCGCATGTTCCAAGTTGTTTTGCTTAATATAGCCAATTGATCTTTTGTTTTGGAATTTTAATTTGATGTTGAATATTTACACAGCCAATGTTTGGGTATTTAAAATATTACTGTGCTTGATTTTTGCATTCATGAGTTTAATAAAAAAGTTGTCTGAATAGAACACAGATAACATATGAAAGGTTTATATAATATTAGATTTAGCTCTACCGAGATTTATAGCAACTATGCGAGTGATTTCTGTTCCTGAGTTGTTTTGGAATTTAAATGATCTTTCAACATTACTGAAACACTGCATCTGAACAGCAGTAAGAGAATTCAGTACACCCAATTCAAATCTGAGCTATGCATTCTGGATCATTTAACCAAGTATATCAGCAGCAGTATAGATTCCTACAAAATGCATACATAGAAACATTCTAAATCACTCATTTTATTGAGACTTACGGTATTTCCTCTAAATTCTCCATCTTGTGTATTTTTCTTCCATTGGGGAATTTGAAGAGGTTTAAAAAGACACTAATGGGATGGAATGTTTACTGTTCAGTACCTTTAGTCAACAGGGAGAAAGACAAATTTTACTTTTAGTTCAAGCTTTTATTAATCATTATCTAAGATAAATGGCTAATTGTAGAATCATCCATAAACTAGGGCAGAAAGTCAAGTGTAGGAAGAATGTGTACATATAATTTAGAGAAGCCAATCACCCGTAAGTTTTTTTGGAGAAACTTCCACATGGACACTTGGAGAATAAAGAAACTGGAATCAGAGGGACCACGGTTTAGGATTATACCACAGAATCTGCAGCAAAGAGGCAGAAATCTTAGCACACTGCTGGTGCCTACAGTGATGTAAATTAAATACTCAGGAATTAATCAAGCTGGTTGCACATCTCATTCTGGCCTGATATCAAATCTTTAACCAATGACTAAATGACAACATGCTCTCCTGATATGTATGTGCAATATGAAGAGAGAGGAATATTTCACTTAGCAAACTCAGCTTCCCATGCTTTTTGTAGAATGCATGATAATCCAATATGTTAGAAATGAGGAAACAGTCCAAATGGGTATTCATAGACTTTAAGAAAATATATCAGAAGGTCCCAAGAGAGATGATCTAAGTAGGCATGTGATTGTTTGTAGTCCAAGAAATATCGGCAGAATTAACGTAGGCTATGTACAAGGACCCATGACAAGAGTGGCAAATAGTGTTTGGACTCACAGAGGGTTCTCAGTGAGAGTGGGTGTGCATCAGAGTTCAGATCTATGCCCACTCCTGCTGATGGACTACTGCATACATGCAAAGGATGCAGCAAAACATACAGACACTGAACAAAAGCTTCACCAAATGATACGAGACTGAAATGCAAAACTGAAGCCACATGGGATGAAAGCGGTCATGTCAGCAAGTGTGAGAAATCAGAAGAAGATGAAGCTGAGATAGAAGGGAATACAATGGAACAGATTAACAGCTTCAAGTATTTGGTAGGGGTTGGTAAGGAGTTGGGAGGTATGAATTGGGAGATCAAAGCTTGAATCAGAGGTGCTGCAGCTAACTGGTACAACATCCCAGGGGTACTTTATGGCAGAAGAATGCCAAAAAAGTTGAAAAGTAAGGTGTACAAAACAATTGTGTGATCAGTGCTTCTGAATGGCATAGAAACCTGGGCAGTGAGCAGATGAGGAAACAAGAGAGGATGGAGATGAAGTGCAAGAGACATGTAGGATGATGAACACAATGAAACAGAAGAAAAAGAACTTGGGGCATCAGAGCAGACACCAAAGGATCCCCAGTTGTAGAGAAGGCTGAGGAGAACAGGTTATGGTGGTTTGATCATATGTGCAAAAATCAGAAGACAAGATTATAAAGCAGAGGTGAGAGACAGGAAGAACACAATAAGAGGCATAAATTCACAGCCAGAGGACGCACTGCATGAGAAGAGGCTCTGAATCATTAGACATGGTGACAGCTGATGCAACACCTGTACCCCATGTAGAAATGGGAAAAGAGGGCTGATGATAATCCCAAATTATCCTATTGAATATCTTTAAAGAAAGGCTTCATCAGAATACTTAATCAGTTCATAAACTATTACCATCAATGCTTTTAATCTTTTTTGACTTCCTTCAGAAATATTAAGATTCTGGCCTCGTGGAAATTATTGAACTTTGAATTGCTTGCAATTCCAAGTGAAGTACAAGTCTGTTTGACACACTGTAGAGTCACAAAAAATGATGTTTTGTGGTTTCCAGATTACAGTGGCTGCCTTTCAGCCTTTCATATCTGCTTTTTTTAAATTTTAACTTTAGGTATTGAATTTTATTCATATGGACTGTATCCACTGTGTATTTGTGATATACAAAGGTCACTGGTAGGTCTGCGAAATATGTTTCATGCAGAATGTTCTGCTTTTGTTAAACTTAAAGTTTTTACAGGTTTATTCTTCTGAACTTCTGCATTTGAATGGTTTGGAGTGGATTTATTTATGTTTATAGGGTAGAAGTGCTGCAGACTCTGTAAGAGTTTAACTCGGACATTTTTGATATATTTATGTCTGTCTCAGTGACCAACAGGAAGCACACATGCCCTTGGTGCAGAAGGCTGTGTGTTATATTCTCTCTCTTAACAAATAAACAGATTGCTGATGCTGTACTTCTAGGTCTGTTGTCTTTCATATAAGACATTAAACTGAGGTTCCATCTGCTTAAGTTGGTAATAGTGCAGTTAGATGTTAAATATCCCATGGCACCTTTCAAAAAGAGTAGGAGTCCTTTATTTATATACAAAAATAACTCTCATTTAAAAATATTTACATATTTACAAATATTTATATGTGCAGAAATATATAAATATACAAATCTGTTTATGCATATTCATAAGTTTCTTTACAATCATGCTAAATTTTCATCCCTATTAGACCCCACTCCATTTTCCATAACCATCTGATTTTACTTAATATTGTTGCTAAAATCTATTTACTATTAAACATAATTTATTCTTTCATGCCATATAACCCATATAACATAAAATAAACTTTTATCTAATATTTTAACATATTTACTTCTACTGTTATAATATCCATATTTAATTGTATCCATGTTTATTTTATCCACTTCTTTTATATCTTCAAAAAACTCTTCTTTGCATTGTTTTCCCCATAACTTTTTTACTCTTTTACATTTCAAAAACAAACGTTCCATAGTTTTGTCTTCTTGACAATGAAAACATATTGTATCACTTTTCTTTTTATATGACATATTTCTGTTTACTGGCAATTTATCTGTTACCAATCTCTACAAATATAATGACATTCTACTTTCTGATTACATCATTTGCTTTCTAGTTTTATAGCTTTAATTTTTTCATCTGTTAGATTTCCCCATGGTTTTACATAGTCTTATTTTATCATTACATTTATATACCATACTTTTCCATCTTTTCTACATCATCAGTTTTTATTTTCCACAAACATCATTTTATCTTGGTAACATTTTATTTAATTTATACAGTCTTTTTTCTCTCGTTAACAATACCCCAAAATTTATCATACTTACATTTATACAGTTTTGCTACTAATCTCTCACCTCACCTTTTTCTTTTATTCACTTTACCAGTTTGTACAAATTTAATGAAACAGTGTATACCACTGGGTTAATTAATCCTAAAACTCCTCTTTTTACTGGTCTTAATCTAGTACTCCATATAAATGGAAAAAAAATATGTGCAATTTGAAAATACTGTTGGCAATATAAATGCATTTGGCTAAGTATGCTTTGTTTTCCTATCAGTACTGAATTTATCAAATAAAGCCTTTTTTTCTTAATGAAAATTCATATGTTTTTCAGAAAAGGCATTTGTTTTATTTATTCTATTGTTTTTCTCCATTAAATTCTTTATTCCCAAATCTTATACTCTACAAACAAATCGCATTAATTGTATGTTATGTACCCCCCATCTTTACTACATCATCTAAAGTTTTACTTTTCTTTTTATTTAAAGCCATTCCTATAATTTCCAGACAGTCATTTGTGCAAATTATTACTTCTTTTACCCAAATTTTGTTTTTTTGCAATTATTATATCATCTGCATACGTTAACAGAACTGGAATTCCTAACCCTTAAGGTGTTATATACCCCACCTCCTTCATTTTGTAATTTATTTCAGATGCTATCACATTTATAAGTAATGCAAAGAGTATCTCATCAAACATCCCTGCCTTATACCACTCTTCACATGTACCTTTTGGCTTAACCAGCCATTAAGAAGTATTTTTATTATTACTACATGCTGAAATACATAATTTCCTAAGTTTCTCACTTCTATTATAATCTTTCATTATCACCCATAAGCTTTTGAGTCCAATTGAGTCAAATACATTATTAAGATCTACTATCAAGGTTTTTGATTCTTCTTTTCTGTTCATTATATCATCCACAATTTCTCCATCATTAACATTCTTAACAACCCTTCCCTTTCACTTTATATGCTAGATTCCATATGTTCCATTTTAGTTTCAAATCTCTTTTGCATTATTTTCATAAAGATTTTATAATCACTTTTATTCAGTACTACTGGTCTCCACTTTTAATTGCCTTCTATCTTAAATTTTATGTATTAAATTAAGTACTCTACTATATAATTCTTTATAAATAAAACATTTATGTAACCATTCATTCAAAATCTTTAAAAAATATTTTTTGCCAATCCTTTAAATTTTTATACATTTCATACATTTCGTTACTCTACTCCATCTGGGCCTATTGTATTTCTACTATTAAATTTTACATTCCGTGTTCTTTTCAATACTTTCTTTTTTCTTTAAACATTTCTCGTACATACTGTACTACAGTACCAAAATCCAGTAGCACCACCAAGGAACGCTCCAGTACACAAATTAGAAGAAAACAAAAAAGGAGCATAACACCATAGACATAAAACTGGAACTTTAATGCAACAAAAACAAATTTTTAATCAGGCAGTAACTGTTGCTTCTTTAATATTATGGTTGTGAACCTGCTTTGTTAACAGCATGAGTTCTGAGATTTTAACAGATTCACAAGCTGTGTAATGCTTATGACAGCAGTGTTTTATTTATTTACTATAAGTTTTAATATGCTATGCTGATTGTATTTAACAAAATGTAGTTTTGTTTTAAGCTTGGATCTAAGTTATTTTAAAACATGTTTTTGTTAGAAGTGCACTATGCAAATGGGGAGTAAGTGTTGCTATGTTTCACTGCCTCATTTTTAATTGCTTAATTGCCTTTTAACTAGATTGGTTAGCTGGTTCTTAAATAGTTGTGTGTAGGAATTGTTTTCAGGATCTGAGGAAGGCACATGCCAAAAGCGCTTATCCTGTTCTTGTTTTTGTTGCATTAAAGTTCCAGTTTTATGTCTATGGTGTTACGCTCCTTTTTTGTTTTCTTCTAATTTGTGTACATATTGTACTACACTGTTCATAATCTTTCCTTGAGTTCTTTCTGGTTTTCTTTTTACATTTTTTATTGCTCTAATTATACTGCCATCTTCCTTTAGTAAGCTGCTTAAGTAACTCAATACTTCTTCCCCTTTTCCTTGTAAAAAAATAACTTTGCTTATATAAGAATTCTTGTAGTTTTTCTTGACTTTCTTTCACTTAATTCTTTTTCTTTGTCAAAGTACTTTCTATACAATGCATCACCTTATGTTCTTATATTTTTCTTTCTCTACTTTTGTCACATCATATTGTTACTGCAAATACATTTTTTATTTTTCCTTAAATATCATCCACCATTCAGACTAATTTTTATAAAATGTTTTTATAGTAATATGATATTTCCATAAATATATTACCTAACTCTTTCCTTCTTCATTCCATGCTTTCTCATTTATCTTATTTATTCCTTTGCCTATTTTTATATAGTACTTATTTTCCTTTATCTGTAGCCATATTGCAAGATGATCAGAAAATCCTGTTTCAACTACCTCCCCTCGTCTTAGAAGTAAACCTTCTGATACCACAAAATAATCTAGTTCAGTTCTATATGTACCCCTTTTGTAAGTATGCATTTTTGTCCTAAAGTTTTAACTCACCATATCTTATAACTAAAATTTTTCTTATATTATTTCCTTTCTTTTTATGCTTGCCTTTCAAATAACAATTAAAGTCTCCTCTTATTATAATATTTATATTTGGCACTACATAGTCAAAAATCTAATGGAAAAAGCTTTCCCTTTCTTTACAATTAGTATAAGCACATAAATGTTATAATTCTATACACTTGTTCTTTCCATTTTAAATCTACAATGGTTAACCTTCCCATTTTTTTGCTAAGGTTACATCTAATATCTTTACTGTATTTGTAAAGAATACAGTTATTCCAGAGCATCTTTCATTTCTCGAATTCCAGATTATCTTTTTCTCATGGTTTCTCTGTTTGTAATTTTTCTTTATTTGTTAAAAATATTTTGTCTTCTAATATAATTACATCTAGATCACATGTATTACACCACTCCAAAATCCCTGTGCTGCTTACTATATTCTCAATAGTATTCACATTTAGAGAAAGGTCTCTAAAATTTGCATTTTCTCATTTCCTTAGATTCATGATGTCATAAGTTCATAGTAAAATTGCTAGATTAGATTTCTTAATAGGGCACTCAAAGCCTAACCAATTTCCTTCACAAATGAGAGAATCAAACACTGTACCTTGCATCTGAGAGTCAAATATCTTAACCATTACACCAAGCTACACCATTTTGCTGTATATATTCATGTTCATCCATTTCCTTTCTTCTTTTGTACCTATTCCTTTAAATTTTCTATTTCTAACTGTTTTACCAATATAATTCTTTTTTCCGTTTTTCTACTTCACACTTTATGTCTTCATCAGATTTTTCAGAACCTTCTTATATGGCCTCTTTATTATTTTTTCTAACCTATTTTTCCTTTTATTTCTACTACTTCTAAAATGTCTTCTCTTTGTTCATTTTCTTCTCTCTTTTTCCTTACTCTTATTTTCATTTTTACAATCCATCCATAAATATCCAGTTTTGTTACATTTATAACATTTCAATTCACTATTTTTTGCATCATGTCCCATTTACCCACAAATGTAACATTTTCTTTTGTCATAATTACTTATCAAATAAATGTCCTTCCTTTTCATTAAAAAACATATTGTGGGTTGTCCCAATATTTTACAATACCCCTATTCACCTCCACATTTATAATCTTTGGTATATGTATATTTTTTATCTTTCTATTTTAACACAATACTATAAACCCAGGTACCAGTCCAACCCCTTTTGTCATAAACTTTTGCAATGTTTAGTACTTCTTTACATAAAGCTTTCAAATTTTCTTTCAAAGTCTCTCTTTCTGCCTCTGTTTGAAACTGTACATGAATCTTGCTTTCATTTCCCTGTTAAATGCTTTTATCACATAAAGATTACAGTCTTTTTTTTCATACTTTCTAAGAAAAATTTCCATTGAAAAAACAGTCTCAAACATAATGTCACAAAATCTCTTTGTTAATAAATGTTTTTATTTCATGCGTTTTTATACCCAAAGGAGCTATGAAATTGTCCAACACTTCATACCTGTCCATTTCTTTTATCTTTTTTACTTTGAATCCTTACCACATACTTCCATTTTCCATTTTTATTTGCCTTTTTTTTCTGCTACCCCAATTTTGCCTTTTTTTTACTTTCTCTGAATAGGTTTTCTTTTCCATCTCAACACAATTCTTCTGGATTGTCTCTGTATCTTCCTTTTGTATGTTCTCCACAATGTCCCGATACACCATCAGAAAAGTCTAAATTTATTAGGAGATGCTAATTTTAGTAGCACTGGACTTGTGCATTGCATTACTTAATATCTGTTCTCTTTCATATCCACTCTGTATGAGTCATTTCCTAGCACTGGTGGTTAGTTTTAAAAGTAAGTTGGAGATACAATATGTAAATTAATTCTTGCTTTCCAGATGTAAAATATCTTATGGGTTAATTTCAGGTTGAGTGCCCAGACAAGTGAAGATTTTGAACCATACGGATGCCCAGCTCTACTCTATTTTTTAAATATTTTGCTACTTTAAAAACTGAATGATTAGGTAATATTTCCTGAAACTTGTTAGTTTTTGGTCTCCCATATGCTTTGGTCTATGCAGGTTATCTAAATGTATTCTTGAGTGTTTTTCTTTATAGATTAGTTAACCTCCATTACATTTCTTGAACCAAGTCTGAGTGCACCAGATAAAGCCTACTGGAGGATGTGGGGTAGAACCAGAGTGGGCTGGATGAGCTTTAGAACTCTTAGTTTGCCTAATAACATCTGGGAACTGCATAATATGAGCTGTAAACTGCTGCTGGGGGACAGAGATTTCTAGTCCTGCATGCTTATCTTGCATAGCTTTCCTTGATTGCATGTTGCCATCCTTACTAGAATAAGTATTACAGTAAATGAATGGATGGACGGTTTCATAACTGGACAGCATGAAGTCTTGACTCACTACTCACTTCAGCTCAGAGTAAAGTTGTGTGTTGCATATCACATCCATCCTGCAGAAACTGGTGTATTGCTGTTTATTTATAGTAATCATTAGAGACGGTAGAAATACTTACAAGGTCAAAAGAGATCTCAAAATACCTCCTGCCACTATTTATGTTTTTTCAAGTAGTGTCTATCTCACCCTGCCGTTCAGTGCAATTTGATGCATATTTATTTGTGACTGGTAAAATGGATGCATTTTCACCTCTGACAACAGCTAATCTCTAAACCTTCCTCTTGGAATGCCTTATGTGGAATATCTCAAGCCTTTTAACCTCTAGCATAAATTCTGCAACTAAGTTTTCACAAACATTTATGCTACATACTGCAGCTACATGGGTGACTAAACAAAAACATCAAGTGGAATAAAAATATAAATGTCTGAATTGTGACTGGATTCTCACATGTATATTATGTATAGTCTATACATAATAACACGTCATACTACTGTTGGTAATCAGATCAATCAATATAATCAGATAACCTAATGAAGAAAATATGCCTTGATAAAATCTAGCAAATTAAAACAATAAATCACAGTGGGACTCGGACCAAAAATAAATTTAAAATGTATTTGCCAAAAACAAACAAGTAAAATCACATCAATAAAAAATGTGCCACAAAATTGATATAACAACAGAGAACTGTCCAGAGGAACATCAGAGCAGAGGTTACTTTCATAAAAGTCCTGTTAGAGAAAATATGATGTTACTGAAACATGCTTGTCAGGTAAGCTTCATAGATTAAATGTAGTATAATTTAAACCTACAAGAACAGAAACAAACCATGCATTGTGCTCAGTACGCAAATGCACAAAATACCAATATAATAATTGAATTTACTGACCTTGATTGTAGTTAACAATCTTTTGTACAAGACAAGTCAATATCTTACCTAAACCTACACCACACTATATAGCAGAACACAGTGCTCTACACCTATACTTACCAGGAGTTCAGATCCCCCAGTACAATGCAGTAACATTTCTTGACAGAGGTGTGTTTCACTTACTGATGAGGTTTCACCAAAGTTATGCACAGCTACATGTACCAAAGTCAGTCATTTACTCTAAACTTTAATACACAACTTTCATTAATTTTACTATGGCAGCCTTTGAGCTTACAGCATATTTAAGAGCTAAACTGCATTCAGCTAAAATCCACCCTTTTTTAAAAGATGAATAACAAGTGTTTTCTTACAGTCAGTAATGCTATACATTGATGGAAAGACAGTATGTCACAGTTTGCTGATAACGTATCACAAGTCCTGCAGAGAAGTGCTGACAGCTGAATTAGATACAGACTTTTCCTATGAAAGCAAGTTTGGTCAAAGCAAAACAATTTCTATTTTATGTTCCTTCATTTATGAAATTAAAGTATCAAAGTATTCCTGTTATTCAGGTGAAGTTCACAAGATGCATTTTTTGTTAAAGTAGAATGATAAGAAAATAATGGTCTAGAAAAACATTGTCGTCCAAAACAACCAAGAAAACGTTCAAATGAAAAGTGAAGCCACTGATACCCCTGACAATAAAGATTTCCTTCCAACTGTTGCTCCAACATAGTTATTCAGGATTAAGTGCTTTCATCCACTACACATGGACTTCTTCAGAATCACAAAATACAAAACTGAACACAGTTTTATAGTGTCGCCCCTCCCATCAATTAAAACCAAAACCAGCTCAATCACTTTCTTCACACCACAATTTAAACGATCAAAAGTTACGGGAAGAGTGTTTTCCAAAGCAGGTAATAAATTCAATGCATCTCTTATCAATAAAGAACACTTTTGTATGTATGTAAAAACAGTATAAAACATTGCAACAACTATATGTTACAATCAATCACTAAAAAATTGACAATCACTACTTGAAAAGACCATCTCTCCTCTAATAGGAGTTTAATAGATATATAATCATTCAAGCCCGGGAATGTAGTGGCATTTAGTAATAATTGCCATTTTAATTCTTTCTCTTCTAAAAGTGCTTTAAAATTCCCCCCCTGGGGTTATTGGTCACTATTTCTATATTCAACTGTGAGGTTGTATTTTATCACTCATTTTAACACCCACAGTTAGATAAGTTTACAGTGCTGTTTATAACCTTTAGCTATTAAACTGTGAGGGAGCTTTCTGTACCTGAGCAACAAAATCTCTACCATTTCTTGCAATAAACATTCAAAACCACCAGCCAGGAATAACATGTTTGATAGCATTTCATGGGTTAATGCATATTCTTTAAGAGTTGTAAAGTTGTGGAAAAGGCTAACTTTTTTTAAATGCCAACTTGTCGACTGTTGTCAGGTCTCACTCAGTACTATAATGATGTACTACCAATGACCTAAACATAGTTTAACATTATTATGTAATGTAAATATCACTCTGTGTTCCTGCAATTAGCTAACTTACTCAAGGCAAATAAAAACATAGGACACAGAATGCAGACGTACATTCCATTCAGCAAGTAACATATTAAAGTCACAAACACACATAGTGGGCCACAGTGACTATGATGTACAGGAGGAAGTCAACGCATTACAGCTGAGTGATACCTCCAGGCGTTTCTACAATTACATCCTACTGACACCTCTATACATCAGATACTGCGTGTATTAATAATTCCAAACAAGGCATTAGAAGATTTCCTGTTAAAGTTCACACAATGGTAAATACAATAATACTTATATTTAACCTCTGCGTACGGCAGATAGAGACACTCAGTATTTGTATACTATTTTATTTGTATTATAGTAATTGTCATATTTCTCTAAATATCGCATCAATCAAGTGACTCAGACAAAACCCTTTAGCCTCATATAAAAGTTCACAGTTCTTTGAGTTCAGAATCAGGCCATACTTCAGTTGCTTTAATGCATACTAAACTATCATAAGCCACTTATACAACTTTACATAATTCATATTTACCCTGATTATTGTGGCTTATAAAATCCAGTTTAAGACCTAGAACTGAACAATTGCAACCACTACAAGGTTTACTTTGACATGAATTGTTTTTTATGTATAGTTTTCTGGTAACATTTGTTTTGAACTGTAACAATGTGATAACTTCATATTTTTAAAAGTTTTAGGCTACAGCCACTAGTAGCTTGAGTACAGACTCAAAAAAGCTCCAATGGAGGGAATAACTTAACTAACACTTACAGCAGTTGTACTGACAAAACTATAATGTGTGCTAAGGTGGCTCTGATACACAGGATTATATTATGGCTCATTAGTTTGCAAAAATGAACATGCTGATTGGATAGTCCAACCAGTGTGCCCCTTGATACCAAAAGAAAAAAGTACGGCCATTGAAGTACCATTAAGCAGCCATATTTTTCTATTAGCATATACTAGAGGACACACCAAAATATGAAATAAATCAGGTACGTTCTGCAAAACTAAAACAGAAACATACCTGCTTTTTCTCATGTTTTTCTGCTGTCCCAATAAATGTCTATTTTTCAGCAGTTAAAAAAAACAGCAAGGAGATTGTGTGTTTTCCATCACTTCTCCTGCACTGATGTACTGTGCAAGAATGTAAGTCCCATACACATGTGCAATACGTTAGAATAGCAAAGACAATGTGGAAGAAGACAGAAGTCCACTTATACAATCACATTATTTAAGACAAGTTAGTCATTTATTTCTTAAATGATATTACTGTATAAAAGCAATAATTCATTCCTTCACCCTTGTGATCAAACTACAACAACCAAGGGTAGAATCCTGATATACCCATGCTGTCATGAATTACTGCATTAGTAACTAACTAAACAGATTTTTACAATCACATAAATATGTGATATATCCATGGTGGTGGTGCTGCGGTAGCATTGTCGCCTCACAGTAAGACGCTGTCCGGTTCGATTCTTAGCTAGAGCGTCATCTGCGTGGAGACATGCGTGAATGGGCATACCTTCATTGAAGGTTGTGCATCAGGGCTGGTAACTCGGCACGTAAAAAATCAACTACCAATCAATAGCGAACCGGAGTTCCGCTGTGTCGACCCCTAACCGGGAAAAGCCGAAAGACACAAACAAACAAACATAAATATGTGATGTACTTCATTGGATCTGGTGCACAGGAGTAAGTAAGTAACCAAGCACACTTATGGCACTTAATAAAGCAAAGTTACTTGACACAAAGATCTGCAAAACACGAGGGAATGGCATCTGCAGAAATATATGCCCAAACATTCAATGATAGTATTTAATGGATCATCATGTACCTCTAGAGATAAACAGACATTTACTGAAGGACGAGCCCAGTTAGATATATTATCATGCAGCTAATTAAAATATGCTGAGTAAACATTGTTTAAAAAAGTAGTATAATAAAATGCTTAAACTTTGGCACAGCAATAGGGAGAAAACAACCTCTCCAAACCCGCACTAGTTTATGCACTGTTATGGAATATTCTGTACTAAACTGTTTAACAGGTTGATTAAAAATTTAAGAACATCTTTTGTCTAGACATAAGAGCTTTACAGTAATAAGGAAATTTGCATCCACCATGGAAAAAAAAACTTTCACAAACAATAAAGAAATATAAATTATGTGACAAAATTTCATGAAAGAATTCTTGGAAAAAATCATTGTGATGTATAACTAGCAATACAATACCTATAATATTTACCGATTTCCTAATGCAGAAAGACATTTTTTTTTTTTTTTTTTACAGTTACAGTTTACTGTTTTAAGTTTCACTTTTATGTAATAAACCTGCAGCTCTGTTGTTTATAGTCTGTTCTATCAGATCTAATACTCAATAAACACAAAATACAACATTTAATTAACATTTAGAGTACCATACTCACATAACAGACAAATCAAAGACATGTTTAAGTTGCTATTACCCATTTGTCATAAAAGCAATGCAAAAAGTAGTGACAAAAGTAATGTCCTTGAGTATGTGACAGCAGTAATTTTCGAGCTAATAATAGGTTGCTAATTCAATATGTTCAGTTGTCAGGTGTGACTTACTGGCTTGAAGATGAAGAGCCTTGCCCCATGTTGATATAGCCTGCTTCCTGTACGTATGATGATTATTTCAGGAGGAAGTAAATAACTAGCTTCTGATAGTACAGGGAAGATTATTCCATAATCTTGGTTGGTGCTGTATAATACAACGCTTAGATTTCGTTTGTATTACTGATAACCTTGTGTCTTCTCCTTAGGCAGTTTATTCCAAGTATACAACTTCAAGCAGAGCTAAACCAGACACTGCCTTATATACAGAAGAGTTTACTTCATAGTAACCCTTAAGAAAGTTTCTGAAGCTTTCCAGAACAGATAAAGTTTTCCAACCCTATGAGTTTTCCAGAAATGAATTAATGTAGCTTTCCATATTCTTTCAGGTGGCCTGTTTGATGGATATAGAATGCAGTATGCATTCATTAATGAGTCAGATTAAAGGGGTATAATGTGGAAATTATCTCCCTTAGATTAACCCTTTGGGATATGATGGACTGCAGACTCACATTCTTATATCTAATAGACAGGCATTGGCCATACTGTCTACCACTGTCCTTTGATTTTTAATGGTGTTGTTTTTATTGATTTCTCCATTTATTTTCCTATCATAATTTACGTCCTTCCTTCCAAGTCTCACGATGATAAACTTACTTACATGAAAGATGAGCTCATTCCTATTTCACCAGGTATGTCCATTTTGTAGAACATCTTAGAGAAATTCAATAATCTTTACTGATGTATTCATATTACTCAGTGAAAAACAGCCTAGAAAGAAACTTAAAACAGAAGAGAATGAACAGGGAACACACCACTGTGACTTTTTAAATCCTGTTACTTATGCAGTGTTTTACAAAACATATTACATATGAATTGACATTTAATGTTATTAGTCTGTCAGTTATTCCCTTGAGTGCAAAAGAACCAAATGCCTCAGTCAATATGCACTGCCCAGCCCTTCAAGTCCTCTTACTACATATTGAAAGCATGCCAAACAAAATTCAGAAGGCAAGATATCTCTAACAACTCTACACTGTTTTCCATACCTAACAGTAGCAAACTCCCTGTCAAATTTCTAAAGTGTCCAGATTTTTGCTTTATAATTTTGGTCTGTTACTCATAAAAAGTGTGTTTTTTCTGGCAAATCACTGAAGTCATTTTATACTGACACACATTTGAGTTTCAGACTTCATATCTTTCAGAAAATGCATGCAAACACAAATCCTGTTACTCTAGCAACGTTCTAAGTTGATAAGAGCACTGTTTAAAATCTATCCCTATTTATGGGCCTTTGCCCCCCCCCCCCCTTTGCATTATTTTAAGCTTTCCCCAGATTTCCTGACTAAGCAGTTGAGAGATGTGCCCTCTGTCTCATTCTTGATAAGCTCACACATTATACATTTAATACTAGTCACACTTATACAACTAAAATTATTTGCGTCTTGTATAACCCCCCACACACACTTTCTGACTTGGGAGTACTTCAGTCTGTTGCCATAGGTCAGAGAAAAGTAAACATACTAGCATTTTATTTAACACAATTCATAGGAGTTTTGTGAAGTTTTCAAGGAGGTAGTGAAAATGTGTTGTGAGGTCCTAAGAAAACTATTTTTTTAACTTATGGAAGTAGTTAAGTCTGTGTTTCTATAAGGCACAAAAGACAAATGAGCTATATCTTAGTTGCTTTACAAAGTCATGTAAAAACAAATTTTCAGATCAAAGTTTTCTTTTTTTTAACAAACTGAAGGACTGAATAGAAGAATAAGGAGACGGCTCTTTTGTTTTCTGTTGTTTTGGGTTTTATTACTTAGCCACTAGAAATTCTCTGGAGGCACGCTAGGGCATGATATGTCACCAAAGCATTCTTTAGGTATTTTGAGATTATTTTTGTAGTTATGTATGGGATGGCTACATTGACTCAATTTATTTCTTTGTTATTGTGAAGTTTAAACAATTTGTTCTACAAGCACATTCACCAAATCCTGTGGCCGGGTGATTACTTTATACATAGCATGGTGCACTTACAAGTTTTCGCTTTCACTTCTCTGGTGAAATTAAATAACACATTATTTCTCTCAGTCTTCCAGGAGTTTTATCCAGCATAATATTTAAGTTATATGGCTATTTATTACACCTGTACTGAAATGTTCTTCCAGAGATAGTTCAGTTGCTTGATCTAAAAATCAAGAAGAACTGCAAACCATTATGCCGCGACCTTTTTGATACAGTTACACCCACAACAAAATGATAAAAATTACTGATTGCTTCTTACTGTGAAAGTAATGAACTTAAATGGTTTCTTGATGATAATACCATAACTTATCAATGCTCAAGGATTGCTACCATAGAAATGCTAATGATAATTAAGTCACTGAATAAATATATGTATCAAGTGCATCACTAAATGCTGCATTAGAAAAATATAAATCTAAAGCTTAGATATATGTACTAATCTAAAACACAAACAGGGACTTTCAAGGAGTTTCAAAGCTTTTAACAAGTTTCTTCTATATAGACAGCAGTAATATGAATCACATTATCTTACAAATGTTATCATTTTTTTAAATAAATATAATACATGTGTAACTTACAGCCCAGGTTTTTGTGAGTCTGAATATAGGTGCGCTCTGCAGTGCTGAAACCACAGCCATGAGGGAATGGAGGTTGTTGAGATCTAATAGTTTCTGAAAGAGACACAAACAGTAAAATAAATTAAAATAAAAATGTAAAGCTTGTAACAATAGAGACAGTGATTTCAGTTATATAGCTATAAACAAATTAGGCTTATAATAACAGAATTCATCTCAAACATAAGAATGTATGTATTCTTTTAAAAATAAATAAGCTGATATGTTAGTGTGATTACAATTTATAGACTGTGAAGTTTCTGCCTTCTATGCATTATGTATCAATAGTATCTCAGCAGGTTTCTAGATATATTTTTTATTCAAAATTATCCACTGAAATGTATCATTAGGTTGCCATGATGCTTAAACCTTCCCTTTAATATCTCATATAAACAATATTTTCTCATAATGATACCATTTACACACATCATACAGATTTTATTTTTCCATCAGTTCCATACTGATAATTGTGGTCACTTACCTTTTATACATTAAATATGGCATGAAAATGCTAGGTTTAAATATCTGAAATTTATCTACAAATATGTTTTGCATAATTTTTTTTTATTTTTGATTTAATAAACATAGCAGCAAATAATATCTGGATGGTGTTATTACAGTTTTGAAATAAGAAGCTTCCACTATGAGTGGATGAAGTTCAGCCTCCCCAAGATCAGAATCCATGAACTGCATTTCACATAAAAAATGGTTAAAATAAAGTAAGGTTTTTGCAGGGGGCAAGCCCCCCTGCACCCCTTAATGTAGAAGGCAAGCCTCTTATACCCCTAAACATATATATCAACTCCTCAACTGCACAAACTCAAAGAAGGGGGAATTTATCCCCAAAAAGGGCATCACTGCCAACTCAACTCGCAATTTACTGTGGAGAATCTCTGATCCTCAATGGGTTGGACTTCAGGCAAATGACGCTCAAGCCTTCTGTATTCATCCATCCGTAGGTTACTCACTTGGGAAATATAATTTTTATACAAGACAAGCTAATTAAATGCTATTTACCAGATGTTCTAGAAAGCGAGTATAGAAATGTGCAGAAATAGTAAATTATTATTTATTAAAATTAGTTTCAAAATGTCATTTGTATTACCTAAAGAAAGAAAAACTTGCATTTCTGCTGTGATAAAGATGTTTAAAGGGAAAACAATGAAAAGCCTACACTGCAACATTGAAAATCTCTGCAAATGTGTATATACTGACAGCTGATTACAGTCTATGAAAACAAATCACATTATTTGAATGATGTAGTGTTTTATTCTGGATGAACAATCAACTGATAACATAATGAACAAACATAAACAAAATCAAGACACATAAACACTTCTAAATAATATAGAATAAAGAATGGTCTTGTTTGTGGTAGCCTGTTCAAGGTACAGAATACACCACACATGACAAAGCAAAATACCCCGGTGACTTGCTTCCTCAATCAGCTGTACAATTTTAAATATCTTGATGTTACAACTGATATCTATTTACCTTCAACATTAATGCTGAATTACTGACTGTAATGTCCAGTAGCATAATCTTTGGCACTAGATGATTGTCACTGTTGAAGTGACATCCTGACCCCAGATGCAAAAATGGGAAAAGGGATGATGGATGGATGGTTGGCTAATAGAAAAATAAAATGTTGCTGAAGAACAGACAGACACTTTTCTGATGAAAAAAGCTTAGCCACAACAAGAAAGATGTTATCCACCCATTTAGCACATGGTCTACTTGCTTTTACACTTCTGAAACTAATAATTCTAAGATATAAAACTGCAAAACAGAAAAAAAAAATAAAGTTATATTAAAGAAAAACACCCTAGGAAAAAAAAAAAAAAAAAAAAAAAACTTTTCAATCTATCTTTGTTTCTTGACCTATTTTAACACCTCAGAATTACTCAAGTGCTTTATTTGCAATTTTAGCCTGTTTTCTACAATATGGCTACCTATGGGGCATGATGTATCAATGTGATCTTGTACTCCCTCAAGCCTTTCTCTTTCCCACAATACTTTGTGTGACTCATGCCAGACATAAGGAAGTAACTTTGAATTCCCAATCCACTGACAAATAATGGGATTTGTGAGGGTCACTGTTATTTTCTTTACCTTCTGTAAAAGGACTGCTTCATTTCTGTCTCTAATCACCCTCATTTATGCTTGGCTCAGACCTTGATTTACACTATACTTAGAAGTTATTCAGCTACAGCCAGAAAAGTAACTAAATTTCAGGTCTTTGTTCAGTGTTTTCTTTTGTAGTTCAAGAGGAATTGAGATTCTCCTCCTCCCACACTACTGCAGAGGGGCTAAAACTGTCACTGCACTGAGAAACCCTTGCAGAATCAATTCCTTCTTGTACAGCATTCTAACGATGCCCTCTTACATTGCACAGCATTCTAACAACACCCTCTTACACTGCACAGTATTCTAACAGCGCCCTCTTACATTGCACAGCATTCTAACAACACCCTCTTACATTGCACAGTATTCTAACAACACTCTCTTACATTGCACAGCATCCTAACAATGCCCTCTTACATCGTGCAGCATTCTAACAACACCGTCCACAGGTTACAAGATAAACCACAACATGACGTCAATTTATTATGTAACTAACTGAAATAAATGCAAGTTGTAATTAACTACAAACTACTAATATTCTTTTTGGCACACATCTAACATGAAATCATACCTGTCACTAAGTATTAATGACTCCCATGGCTTACTTTTATTTACAGTTACAGAACAAAATACCTGGGAAGAATATGTGGTCAACAACTACCATTTCACCTCTCATGTAAAAAGCATCACAACTGTCCTCAAACAGTTAAGTCTAGCATACAAATACTGAAAACTGCTTCTGTAAGAATCAAAGAAAGCAACAGCATTGCAAATGATGCAGCCAAAGTTAGAATACTGGTTACGATTTTTCACTCTATACTGAGCCCCAAACACCTACCACCTCAAAGTCACAATAAACAGGACATGCAGATTGATATCCATAGTGAGCACAAGAGAGCATCACTGCTACTCACTGCAAATAGCAAAGTGTCCCTGGGTACCAGTAACTGCCAGGACCTCTCTGCTGCTCACTTACCTCATTTACAGGTTGCCAAACTGCTCCTGTGTCACTACACATAATTTTCCCTGTGCTCACATTCAAAAATACAGTATTACTGTCAAGGCCCAAATCCACCAAACAGCTTTAAAAGCTTTCTCAATTCTTTCACTGGCAGCTTGGAACTGCCTCAGAATACTGACAAACTCCAGGAATCTGCCATGTTTAAAAAAACAACTAACTGCATTTCTTTACAATTGGTACCAGTGTTGTTTTGACACTGACTGAAATCCTGACAATCACATAAGGACAACGTTATATCACACTATTCAAGTACTATTAAACTGTATAAATTTCATTTTCATCATTATAAGATGCTACTATTGCTAATCTATTGCTATGTTTAATCATGGTTCTCACTGACATCATACTGTGGTGGTGGTGCTGCGGTAGCATTGTCGCCTCACAGTAAGATGTTGTCCTGTTTGATTCTCAGCTAGAGCGTCTTCTATGTGGAGACATGCATGAATGGGCGTACCTTCGTTGAAGGTTGTGCGTCAGAGCTGGCAACTCGGCACGTAAAAATCTACCGCCAATCATTAGCGGACCGGAGTTCCGCTGTGGCGACTCCTAACCGGAAAAAGCCGAAAGACACAACAACAACAACTCACTGAGCCATCATGCTTCCTCTGTACATTTGTACTATAATGTTCTATCATTTTTCTATGACCTCTACCAAATGTAATTCTGTGTTGAAATTTACATTTGCAGCATTGGCCCAGGTGAAGGGTGAAAATGGTCTCTGGAACCAACCTGAATAACAATGTAGGTACATAAATAAACAAACAAACTGGGTCTCTAGGATTAGATGAAACATTTTTCCATAATTACTCCAGTTTTCAAAATGTATCCTCCTCATACTGATTTAAAATGTTTCTGATTTTGAAAAATGCCAAAGCTAGTCATCAATGTGATTCAGTTAAAGCTGTGCTGAATTATATTTAAATTTTTTTGAGCCTGGAAGTATTAGTTGAGTCCCTGGTTTTCAAAAAGATGACTACAGCAATTGTGCTAAAAGCAATTAACTAGTAAGAATTTTGTGGCCCAAGCTATTACTAATTAAAAAGCTCACTTGTCAAGCTCAGCCGAGACAGACTGTTTTCCACAACTGTGGACAGAAATGCAGCGAAGTCAAATGCTGACAAAGTAACCTGTACATCGCTAAGCTATAAGAATTGATGGAAACAGCAGTAAATGGCCTTCAACAATGTTTAAATATATTTTATTACTTTAAACGGTGAAACAATGGGTGTACAGGAAACAGAAGGTTTGATTGATTGTGGGGAGAGTAAGGAATAGTAGAGTTTATATTTTGAAGAGCAGGTGCCAATTTCCTTTTCCTTAGACAGAGAAGGATGTAAGGGAGAGAAAGAGGATGGAAGGATGGTAGAGGGTAAAAGCAAAGGCACACAAGCAGACATAAAACGCAGAGAAAGACCAACAGTGAGTGTACTGACACACAATGGCGATGGTGACAGTAGAATTTTAGACAAGAAAACAGACAGTGGGAGGATGCTGGTAATGGGAAGGACTGTACAACAAATGGGTTGGGTGGCAAACAAGGAAATGGAACACCAGGGTAGAGGATAGGGAGGGGCTCCTGCTTCTCTTTCTGCACTGCCTGTATTAGAACCAGGGAGATGTCCATCACCACCACATTCAGCTTTCCCTCTGTCCACTATCCAAGGTGGTGAAGGCAGAGTCACACAAAGATGGGACTTCTGAAGCCACAAAACGGTCTTCACCAGGCAGCTGATATGCCCTTCCAGCTACATGCTCCGCCAACTCACACTGGGTGACAAACTGCTAACCCCTGACAGTGTCATCAGTGAGAACAATGCCATACCCTTCCAGCAAGTGAGTGGCTGCCTGAGGTCACCAGTGATGCTAGGCCAGTAGGCCACCCTTCCTCCTTCACCTGAAGGGGAGGTAGGCCTGGAACCAGATGGAATGCTGGAGTAAGTAAGGTAGGCCTGATGGCTGGGTGGAGATTTGTGCCATGCCACTGGCACTGATGTGGCAAATGCCAAAGAAAATGAACAACAAAGGAGAAATAAAATGAAGGATAGTGACAAAGAAAGGGAGAAGGGAGACAAAAAAGACATTAGCATTATTTGCATTACATATGACCTCCCAGATTGCCATGTACTATTCAACTACTCAGACAGTTCTGCCGAAGTACATTACTGCAGATTCTTAAGGTAGGATGTCCAGGAGTGTGTTCTGACCTCATTGACTGAATAAGGTGAGACAGCATGGAACTATTGGGTGGTAGGTGCCATGTTCACTGTGTGGAAAAGTAACCCTAAGGACCTCCCGGAAAGAAAATAATGAAAGGTGTGTCATCAGTACCATCTCCATGGCAACATTAATTCAAACTTGAATTCCTGTGATGGCACTGTGCTGTACTATAGACATACAAGCAACTATGTTGAACATAAAAATCAAACTGTAGGTGCTATGCAGAGACTGTAACATTATTTGGTATGTGGCAGGCTACCATAACATGACTGTTGCAAGAGAAATAATGCAAAGTCAGGTGAAACTATTAGCAACAGGGACATATGTTGGTGCAACACATGAGCCAGGTGAAACTATTAACAACAGGGACATATGTTGGTGCAACACATGAGCAAGATGTTTCCAAACAGCCTGCCCCACCACACAACATGGGCCACCAGCACAATCTTTCCCCATATGATTTCCACCCCACCCACACATTAGCACCCCCCCACAGAACACCCACTGAAACCTATTCACACCCACGTGCCCCATAAATCTCCTAGCAGTATTCCCACTTATACCCGTAGTTGGAAGTGTGCACATCTCAAGGATCCAAATAGCACTCTGCATGTCAGCCTCCAAAAAAACATGCATTATGGGAAAACAGATTTGGCAATCTTATTACAGATAAAGTACAACTGTATTACTAAACTTACCAAACATGATCACTGTGAAAATAGCCTTACATGGGTTATATCATGCCAAGAATATAACAGTTGGTCAGCTTCTAAAGTTTCAGGACACCTTCTACATGCCCAAACTGTCAGGCAGCTTGAGCTGAGCTGACTAAAACAAAGTTTGAATGCTAAATCCTTCAGAGATTTCCTGTCAACAGAGAGAGAGAGGCTCAGTCATGAAATCACAATGCTAGAAAGAACAAAAAATAAATAACCATAGAGTGGCATAAACAACATACCAAAACAACAAGTTCGATGGAGGGAGTTCCTACTGCAGCAGTGATCATTCAAATATCTGCTGTTTGTGGCAAGTTTGCTTACACAACTATATTATGTTCATCACATTGATGACTGCTGCAAAATACTTCTAGAATCCAACTCTCTCCAAAAAGCCATAGATGAAGCCAAGCCCCTGGTAGAGTGGGGCCTTGACCCTGCCTTGAATAGTTTTGTTGTGGTGAGTATAACAAAAGGTAATGGCCTTAGACAACCATTGACACAGGTTGTCACTTCTTACATTCTCAAGAAAAGAACAATTTATCTGAAGATCTGAAAGGTTTAGTTCTGTCAAGATAGTAGCTATGTGGAAATCCAAGGTATGTAGTATCCTTTCTCCCTCATTTTTCAGGAAGGAAAATGGGGAGATGGATACATTGGTTTAAATTAAAGTTGGATACAACTTTAAGCATAAAAGGAGTAGTCATTCTCAAAGAATCCCTGCCCCTGTAGAAAATGAGGTAGGGTTGACTCATCATAATAGCTTGCAGCACAGGTACTCTTCTTACAGTGGTCAAAGCAATCAGTAAAATAGTTTTCCATGTTAAGAACCTCAAATCAGTGAGGTTATATGGTTTTAAATTAAGATCCCGAGGAGGAGCCACTGGTTCTCTTGGAAGTCTCTTATGCAAAACCCCTTTCAAAAGCATTTTCACATGAGACTGCATTGAAAGAGTAGAATCCATGGGCAGACATGCAGAAATGGCTGATAAATATAACCTTAACAGAGGAGTAAGAAACGCCATAGGATAGGAGCTCACACAAATATTGCAAAACCAGAGAACAACGAGCCCTGGTTATGTTGTTGGTACCAGCTGGAAAAACTTTTCCCTTTCCTAATACATGATTTTCTATTAACAGGCTTTTGTTGCCTCCATTAGTATCTGCGGCATTTCCTCAGTAAAAAGGTGCCTAAAAGGAGTTAAGAACCCATCATCCAGGCAGCCAACTGAAGTTGATTGCTGTTGGGGTGTATCAAACACCCCTGATCTTATGAGAGTAGATCCAGTCTGGCAGGAAGCTTATGTTAATTACTCCTTGCCGTTTTCAGAAGAACGGAGAACCACTGTTGCCTGGGCCTGCAGCATTCCTTCTGAATCTTCAGAAGTAATTCAAATATCAATGGAAAGTGTGGAAAAGCATACAATAACATTCTAGATATCAATGGAAAGTGTGGAAAAGCATACAAGAACATCTTGGCCAAGAAAAAGAAAAGAAAAGGCATCTGTGTTTCAGCTGATTGCTCAGAGAAGCGGCAGAGGTCTAATGGAGGAACTTCCCACAGATAGATCAAATCTTAGAAGACCCTCTGATCTAGTTTCCATTTGTGAGGGTCTGCTCTTGTCCTGCTTAACTCACTTGACACACAATTGTGCTCTGACGATATGTAGGATCCCTGCAGAGTCAGACTGTTTGTGAAGCTATATCCCAAGTTAATATGGCTAGCCTGTAAAGAGGGTAAGATCTGGTTCCCCCTTGCTTGTTGATGTACCACATGACTGTGGTATCACCTGTAACAACTTAAAGAATTCCTGGGGACCAAAGATGATTCAGAGAATTGAGTGCCTTAATCAGGGCATGCATCTCTTTTATATTTAAGTGCTTGCAACTGTCCTTGGTGTTCCACACACCTTGCACTTTTATCTTTCCTGAAACCACTCCCCAAGCAAAGTCTGAGGCATCTGCAGTGATTGGCTGCTTTGGAATATGGAGGAAGAAGGGGAGACTTGAATTTACAGACATCTGTTGTCTCCATAATGCAATTTTTAGTCTGACAAATCCCAGCACTGGGATTTGAAAAGACAAAGGGTTTTGGTGATGGGACTAAAGAGACTTGAGATACCACCATATGTTTTTCAGGTGGACTCTTGCCAAGGGTATCATGAGAATCATACAAGCCATGAGACTCAAAATACTAAGGCATTTCCTTACAGTGAACAAAGTCTAAGTGGAAAACCCTAAACACAGATGAAGATATAGATCTATTTTTTCCTGAGGAAGAAAAGATCTTTGAATTGTGGTGTCTAGCTGACATCCCAGAAAAACAAACACGTAAGGAGTCAAGAAAGACTTTTGAATGTTCTCTTTGAATCATAGTTGTGTAAGAGATTTCTTGCCTGAAAGAGAGAGATCGCTGACACTTTGAAAAATACTCAGCAAAACTAACCAAGTCATCTAAAAACATGTGGATATCTTACAGCCTGCAACTAGACACACTGAGAACACTTTTGGTGCAGTAGATAGTAAAAAGGGTCAGGTACAAGACTGATAATATGATCCAGGCAAACAAAACCTCAAGACAGAGCTGAAATATGGATAAATAGGGATATGATGACAAGTATCATTCAAATCTAGTGTTACCAGGAAACCTGAATAAGGAAGACAAGGTAACAGGTTGTGAAGTGACACTGTTTTGAATTTGAGGACCGTCACAAACAGGTTTAGAAAAGAAATATTGAGAACCAATCTACAAGCATTTTCTTTCTTTAGTACTAAAAACATCCTTAAATCAAACCCCTTTCCCACCTGGGACATGGAAACTGGTTCTAACACTCCCTGGGACAGCATGTGGGGAAGGACAGGTGGAAATAAAGAGTCAGGTTCTGGTTTGGAAGATGAGGAATTACCCAACTGGAAAGGAAGAATTTCCTCCTATTGTCATCTGTTACCTTGATGAATGATCTTGAGAACCTATTTGTCTGAAACTAACTGTATACTTCCATACACAGTCAGGACAAACCTTAACATATGAGCCTGACATCTTGATACAATAGTAATGTTAATTAGAAGGATATATGAGGGATCGGAGGCAAGAATCAAAGTGGGAGGGTTCCTCTTTGATGAGTTGTGTCTGAACAGAGGAACGAGGCAGAGGTGTCCTCTTTTCCTTTTGTTCTTTGTGTTATGTTTTGAACCATTTGCAAAGAAAATAAGTGGCTCAGAAATTCAAGAATATAATTAGTACTGTGTTCAAGAAAAGTTGGATTTATTTGTGGATGATCTTATTTTGTACCTGAAGGAACCAGTAAAGGACATCTTGGTGTTGTATAACATTCTGACACATTTCCAGGTTTTTTTCAGTATATAAAGTTAATGAAGATAAAACAAAGCCTATAGTTATAAAGTATATACCCACACATGAATTAGTTCAGCAATCCCCATATTTATGGGGGCATGAAAAAATGAAGTATTTAGTAGTATGGATGAAAAAGGATTCTGGTTTGGCAGCTAAGGATATGTGGGACGAGACTAAACAGAAGGTAATACAAAAAGTGAAAAAACTGGAAGCACTTGTTTTTTTATATGGATAGCAAGATGCAAGCAGTGAAAATATTTCAGTCCATTTAGTTCTGTATACGTCAGACATATTTTTTATCAACCAGAGGAGAAGTTGTGGATAGCAATTAATAAAGAATTAAAGGATTTTATTTGGGACAGGAACATAGAAAGAGTCAAGTGGGATAAGCTAATCCTCCCAAAAACCAAGGAGGTTTCGGATTATCTGACTTGAAGAGATATTTTAGAGATATACAGTTAAGGCTTGTATATATAACAGAAGCAGAAAGCTAAAATTCAAATTGTAAAGGCATGAGGATGATGATGCAGGGGGAGGGGGCAAGTCAAGAAATATGGAATGAATGGGGTTTTGAACACAGAACCTTAAGGAGAATAAACAACAGCCATACAGAATATTATATTCATAAAGTAGCAGAAAGTATACTAGAAACTAAGCCAACACGGGAATGGACAAAGCAGATTTTGCTGATGGGGATGATTGTAATTAGGGGTGCAGAGAATAGACAGTAGAGATCTGGAATTTACTGGAAAAACTGAGAAAAGAATCAACGTATTATGAACAAATAATTAGAGAGGGACAGGTAACTGAATGGGAAAAGGTGAAGACATTTGGATTGCAGCCTAGTTATTACCTTACCTATCAGAGCTTGATAGAGTATAGACAAAGAGAAAGGAATAGGTGATTCCTAAATGAAAGCCCTGCACTGGTTGGGTTTTTAAAGTAATCAAGAACAGAAGCAGCTGTTAAATAGGATAATTGGTACAGCATACAAAATGCTGCACTATAACTATAGGAATTAATAAAATGAGGTCAGCAAGGAGTGGGAAGAGATTAGACATGCAATTCATAAAGAAGCAATGGGAGGACATATGTATGGCTCTCACGTAAGGAAAACAACATAGAAGATTTAGGAGTTCTACTTGGAAGTGTTTACATACATACTTTATACACCAAGCAGACTCCCAAAGAATATTTCCTCAGGTGAATGGCAAATGTCAGAGGTGCGATGGGGAAGAAATAGGTAACTGGGAACATGTGCTAGGAATGTAATGAGTTAGCAGATTTTAAAAATTCCCCTAGAGGACTCTGACAGAAATAGTTGGAAGCAAATGAATGTTAACTAAAGAAGTGATTGTTTGGAGCTGGGATACAGAATTTGAAATCTCTATACATAATAAGGCCTTGCTAACTTTAATTCTGGTACCTTCCAAAAAAAGCAATTACGAAAAAGTATAATCAAAATCTAAACCAACCATACTTGAAGTAGTGAATATTGTGACAGAGATAAAAGAACAGGAAGTAGGATCTTTACAAAGGAGTAAATCACAGAAAACGGATATTGTTGGAGAAAATATATGCAGACAATGTTTTGGAGGAGGAATGAGGTTTAAGAGAAGGCAAGAATTTAATAATTTATGTAATGTTGCTTAGATTATATGATATATAACAATATATGTGATGTATAATGTTTGGAAATGTGAACTTGTTAATATGGTTTGATTACTTTATGTAAATATAATTTTGCCTACGCCACAACTGAAAATCAAATAAAGGTGTTTAAACAACATACGAGTCTGACAATTCAAAATTCTGAAAATTAAAGTTGCAGAAGCATACACTTTTTTCCCATACTTATCAATAATTTTTCATCCTTAACAGAAATAGTAGGATTGGAAGTAGCTATGTGTTTAGCAACAGAAGCATTAACTAAAGCTATAACTGCTGGATCAGGGTTGGGAAGATTGTGCTAAAGCTTAAAAGACTGAAGAATTTTATACATCTTAACTGCCGGCAGTAACACACCCACATCCTCCAAGGCAGGTTCAGGAAATTCTTTCTGTAACAGGTCATGGTAGTTTCTGAGTGATTCACAAACTTCAGTGTTCTCCCATTTAAAACAGAGACCCCCAAGGGAAGAATCAGAAAATGAATTCTCCCCTGAGTCTGATTGAGAAATCCAAGGAATAAACCCTGTATCTGTCGTTTCATTCTCTTGTCCAGAGTCAGAATCTTGAATCTCTTCAGGAAAGGAAGTACTCCTCTTTCTTTTACCAGAAACTACCTTACAAGAAGGATCAATTGGTAGAAATAAACTCTGAGCCAGTCCCAATGAACTATTCATGTATAAGAAAATTTTGACAGGAGTAGATACATACTTACTTTTCTGCTAATTTTTGACAGGGAAAATGGGGCTAACAGTGTTTTTAGTGGCAGCAGCAGCTTCTCCAGGAACGGGCACAACATTCTAACAAAACAGGGAAGCCTTCTCTGTTCCCTCTTCCAGGACTGACAAGAGTGGCTCTCTGTTACCACTGAGGAGACCCCAAAAGCCACAGAGGATGAAGCTAACCTCAGGTCCAAAGTGACTGTAGATGCTTCACCAGAGGGATTTGGGGTAAAAGATGAGTGGTCTAAGGTAAAAGCAAATGGTCACAGCAGAGTCACTCACCTGCAGGTGAAGCAAATTGCTAGCCTGCTGTGGTGGAAAAGTCTGTTTGCCAGTAAACATAAAAAGATTTTAAAAGGTCACTTTTCCCCAGACAAACACAGTAAAAAGCATTTTAAAACAATATGCTAGCCATACCTCTCAACCTCTTAGTTCAATAAATCAGGACACAGCCTAAAATAATGGAGGACAAAGGCCACAAAATATAGGGACATATATTTAATATTGCTCTTATTAACTAAAACATTGCTAGAATAACAGAATGTGTGTTATCATGCATTATTTGAAATATATTAAGTCGGAAACTCAAATGCATGTCATTGTTTATTGACTTCAGTCCTCACTGTTTTGCCAGAAAACCACCAATTTCATGAGGAACAACCCAAAAATATGAGGCAAAAATCTGGAGAGTTAAAAGCTAAGCTCATGACAGTCCATTGAAACACAAACTCCTAGCTTTAAAATAACTTTCCTGAAGAGGAAAGTAGAAATAATAAAATTACTGAATGGAAGTTTTTTTCCTCAAAGGGGACTTATCTGCCCAACAAAGTAACAGCACAAGTCAACCCTTGATCCTTGAAAATCTCACAAGAGCATATTCTTTAGCAGCAGTAAAATTCTGAAGACCTTGATGCTCAAACTTGTCTTTTAGTCAGCTTTGCTTGACCTGCCTGACAGTCTGGGCACATGGAAGGTGTCATGAAGCTTTGGAAGCTGGATGTTATATGCTTGGCAGGATATAACCCATATAGATAAGGTTACTGAATATGTATACAACCAATCACCATGTGTGTTCTGTATGTGGGTGTCCTCAGTAATGTAGATATTTATCAGATTTTTTATTGTTCAAAAATAATGAGGCTTACATGACTTGGTTATACCTGCACAAGGTATGGCATCTGTCATACCTAAGCATAAATGGTGCAACAAAATAATTACTACCTTTCAATTAATCTTATGAATACTATGGCAGTGGTAATATCCAAGCTGCAGCACTTTAACAAAATAATACAATACTTGTACAGTTAATCATACATGTCCAGGAAGTAGTCAAAGATAAGTGACAGTAAAATTATAGAGTATGACACAACAGGACAAGAAATCTTACCCACTCCTTTTCTCTTTTTTAATAGGTGAGAATTCTCCCTAGTCTCTCCCTGAGCCACAAAACACTAAAGAATTGAAATAAAGTACATTATTCATAACTTGAATGTTTGCTGAGATCATAAATGGCTATAAGGCAAATAACAGATCACAGAGAAGACCTTTAAACTTACAATGCATCACAGAGGCATTTGTTGTGATTTCTTCTTTTCCCGTATAGAAGATCAGGATGGCACCTCACTAAGTCACTGTGATGGTACCAGCAATACTCACTACAGCACTGTAAGCCAGTGATATCAGAGCACAGTCTCTCAAGACAGAGCCAGCTATCAGCTTTACAATGGGGACCATCATAGAAATTAACAGTCAGTTGCTCCTAGTTGTTCCTATGAAGCAGGAATGGAAAAAATCTTTCCTTAGGAGATCCTGGGATCACTAACAACAATGGTGCCCTTAGAAGCTACAGCCATTCACCAGGCCACAATCCAGAGAACTGTGGTAGCCCTCTTATGGTCCTGAACATTGTTAGCATTGACTAATGACATGCAATATCAGGCCGCAAGTATGAACAGTACAGATACCATCATCGTACAGCATGGAAATGCATGGCATGACATGGTAGTATTTGGGTATGCCAACTAGCAAAGAAAGAGTGTACAAGCATAACATCAGCACAGTCTGTTAGGTTTTTTTTTTTGCTATTTAATGCCACTACTGGCTATACAAATGCAGTATATTCCATTACATCCCTGCTAGGGTCACTGACTTGCCCAGCATTGTCAATGCAGATCTCAAGTGCTCATGCAAGTTCACAAAGCTGAATGAGCCTCTAAGCACAGCACTAGTTACCTGTGTAATAAAATAAACTTGATTCAAAAATGTTCTTTCAAATAAGATTCCTTATCATAAGGACCATGTTAGAAACTTCTAAAATGCATGAAAAAAGCATCCACGCCCAGCATGTTACTCACCACACTATGAAGGATTGCAGAACCGCAACCTGGAGAATATTGCTCAAAGTTGTTCATAAGGCTTACTACAGAGAGCATGTGCTTCAAGAAGGTAAGTTAATGAGGAATCATGTTTTACTAATGCAATGTTTTGGTGGTTCGTGAAATCTATGGCATTCTTATACTGTGTAGATTTCTTTTAGGGTGCAGACTTCAAGTGACAACAGTGCAGATGAAGAGTAAGTGTACGCATGGAGTGAGGGTCTACTACCATGTGAAAGTAATTGAAGGATACATTCCTCATATGTTGTGAGTGCAGTGTCCAGTTATAATGTGTGTGTGCCATAATCTTACCTGTAGATCAAGGAATGAGTGCTTAACCAGCTTAAGGTGTTGTCAAGGGTGATAATTATAACAGAGGTTGCAGCAGGACTGCTTGGGTGATGTGTGTGTGTGTTTTATTTGTGTGTTGGGGGTACTTACGTGCTGAGTGTATTATTTTGTGGGATTCATATGGCTAGTATTTTCCATTATGCAGGGGTTATTGTGGAAGTTTTTGTGATTCTCTCACTGTAGGTTGTGTATGCTGGGGGTGCACAGATAATGGCAAAAACATGCACATACTGGACAGTTACTCAGCAATCTTCCAGGAAGCTACTGTTTACGATTTGGGTACATACACACTCGCTATCCCACCCCACTTATTCAGCAGATGTTGGGGATGCATCTGTGCATCTGAGATATTACTGAAGTGGCTATAATTTTATTTATTTACTTTATTTTGCATTTGTTTACCAGGTGAATCCAACTGGGATTTTGGCCCATTTTCAGTGAAGACCCAGGGAGAAAATCTCCACATAAAAGTTTACAAGACAAAATAATTAAATCTGTAGAGTTTGCAACAGTAACAACATGCTTACATACAATTTTTACATATGATATGACAGTTATGAACAACAAAGTAGATACTTCAATATGACTTAGACATAGTGATGTTATGTTAAAGTTAGTAACAATATCTGAAAGATAGAACAGAACATTTTAAGTTAATGTCTGCATTGTAGATATAATAGGGTGTGTATCTAGATTAAGTCTGATGTTTATTATGTGTTAGTGTGGGTGGATTAGAGGAGAAAAAATAGTTGGTGAGGTTAGTGTCTAGAGAGGAGAGGTGGCTATAGTAGTATAGTATAGTATAAGTGGGTAGTATAGTATAAGTAGTAAGATTTCAGCTGTGGGGCTGGGGTGGGGTCATCCTTGATTTAGGTATTGGATCCATGGTTTTCTTAACATTCACACCTGACTACTCTCAGTGTGAAATCACTCCAGGGGATGTACACTCCACACCCTGTGTAACACTTACAATTATCTTCATACTTGTGTGCCAAGGCATTATATGATTGACCTATGTTAGTTCAAACAGTGTTGGGAGGGAATGGCCTACATACATATACACCGAGAGGTATGTGTACATTAAGAGGTGACTGTGGTCATGTCTTGTTGATTGTCCTGTTGTAGGCCCATGTTTATCTGACGGATACATTAACATATATTTTAATGTCATACCTCAGTGACTGATATGATTGTCCAGATATAGTGAACCACATAGCAGTGATGTATGCAACTGACAGGGAGGTTAATAAACAAGGTCAGTCAGAGCTTTTTGAGAGCCTATGACACCAACACTAGATTTATGAACAAGAACTGTTGCGATTCTATAGAGAGTGCATGTGGCTATTATGTACGACTATGTGGCCTATGCATCTGCAGAAGTCACATACAGCCAGGTGTGCACCCTGTCACATCCACAAGGATAACACACAGGGATGCTGCACACATCGCACCTCCTGAAGAACCCAAATGAACATGTGGGTAGCCCATCTTAAATATTTCAAGAGCACATATAGTTCACCATCTCTGCCCAACTGATTGTGTAGCTAGGAAGGGGTTTGTCATTCATATCTACACCGCAGCTTACAAGCCTATTTCTTTGGAATTTCAGGTTGCAATGCCAGAATGTGAAAACCACAGAAAGAGCAAATTCTATGCAGAGAATGAAATACTGCTTCAGGGCCTCCATCTGCATGGTTGGGGGATGCTCCACTACAAGCGATCTGACCAGACTTTTCAAGAACATGCCTGGTGATGCATGATAGCTGACATCAGTGCAGTTAGTGCCCAGAATCAAGCATATGATCAGATCAGAGGAAGAACTAACAACATAATTACTACGACAAAATCAAGGCAGCCTGAATAACACAGTAGCAGATGGTCATGGGAGGTGATCTGCTGATGAAATTACCTTTGACAAAGGCTGAGGAGCTCATGACCTCCCTCTAAACCACTGACAGTCCTGACATCCGCCGTGGAGTGACAGTCATCAGTGGCATACTAAATAGGGCATTGCACATTTCCTTAGGTGATGCATAGGTATGCTTGATAATGGATTACTATCTAAAACAGTAGTAAGTTGATACAATCTATAATCATGACTTCTTTACTTTCAGGGGCATCAGAAGTTCAGTTGCAAATGCTGTCTGCCCAAGGTATGTTACCCATTAATTTTCTTTTCCACTCTTTTTAGCGGTAGTAGTAGTATATTTACTGGTCTGCATTTGCTGGTGAAGAATTATTACTTAGTGTATGGAATTCCTTGATCTTTTTACAGATGCTGTATTATCAAGTCCTTCCACCATAGATATAGGCCTGCTGATGCCTGGGAACTATCTAGCTTTCATGAGGATGACAACCACGTTCTGGCATAATCAGGGGTCACATTGTCAGTGGTTGATTCAGGCAATCTGATGGCCACATTCTCATTCCATTGCATGGGCACAACTTCTGTGTCTGTACATCCCATCCCACAAACCCAGAATGATAGCCATGAGCAGAAAGACAGAGACACATTTGCCCAGTGAATTATCTCATCAGCAGTGGTATCATCCATTTTGGTTGTGGTCAGCTACATACAGTATGCAGATAAAAAGGGGACTGTGTGCAGTGGCCAAACACACCATGGGTACCATCCACTTCTTGAGCTGTGACTGTCCATGGCTGCTACCCACCATTTGTGTAGGGCTATAACTCAGGGAGAGGCAGACATGCACAGGCATAGCTCAGCACTTTAGGGTAGTATGTGGTCTGTGTGATGATATGAGAGAAAGCCAAGTTCAGATGTGCAATATCAAGGATGTGGCATAGGGAGTTGCAAAGAGCAGGTGCATCTCTTTGACCACACATGATGATGCACCTCACATGGCAGTTCCACATCTGACTCTGGTAGGGAGGACTACTGAGGGAGATGAAAAGCACAGTTTTGATTCCATATTGCTACCACCTCTACACAATCATCCAGTGTTGAGGGCACTATGGGATGACATGAACATATACTAGGGTGGGGTATTCATGTGTAGACCACCCATAATACCCATGGAGCACTCCTTTCTCTCAATGTGGTGGTACTCATGCCTGTGACCATCCCAGGAGAGGGCACCCATGTAGAAGGGATCATGCATGGTCAGTGCATACTTCGCCTACAGTTGCCCTAGAGATGTCTTCCAGATAGCAGCACAGTGCTGTATTGTGGAGCTGTGTCAAAACACACATGCACACAGATATGCAATGCCCACAATCACACATCTGCACTACACTTGAGACACCGCCCATACATTGCCCATCCTACCAAGCACATCTCATTCTCCAACCCATTCCTGAAAATGACTCATGAACAGCAATAACCCTCACCTCCACCCAATAAACAAAGAGTCTACTGTTAATGTTTGCTACAGTGGCCTACCCAACAGTACATATGGTGAAAACTATGTACTGCCCTCAATACTCATACTTGGGTAGTCCATGCCTGATGCATTGTATGGCTAGTCTATGCATGATATAGCACAGCGTGAGTATAGTTTTGCATGTACCAATTCTTATTTTACATGTACTGCTGAATTAATGCCGTTTTTAATTTCTCTAAGTCCTTTGGGTTTCTAATACCATGGTGGGAATGGACCCCATTCCTAAGTCAAAGTATGATTAAAGTTCATGAAATTAGTATTGTTTCACTCTTTGATGTCAGCCAAAACTGCTCTTCGCAGCACCCACAATGTGCCCAGCAATGATTCCTCCTGCAATTCGTATGGTGTTACATGAATTGATTGTAAATTCTTTTTTATAAGACCCGTTGCTCCTGCTACTATTGGAACTGTGTGGATATCTTTCTTCCACATGGCTCTCGTTTCTGCCTGCAGATCCAGGTATTTTATGACTTTGTGCATCTCTGTACGCAAGACACTGCAGTCACTGGGTGTGGCGATTTCAATGATCAGTGCTACTTTTGTCTTCTTTTCTTGGACCACTATATCCAGTTTTCTAGCATCTATCTTTTGAACTGTTGGTATTGGGTGATCCCATGTGATATAAACTTCATCATTTTCTATGATGCTTTGTGGCTCATGTTTCCAGTGTTTTTCAGCCACTTCGATACCATAATGTTTGCACAATCTCTAGTGTAACAGTGAAGCCACATTATTATGCCTTTCAGTATACAGTCCTTCTGCCATTAGTGCATCACAACCACTAACAAGGTGTGTGACTGTTTCCAGTTTGGTTTTACAGAACCTACATATGTCTGTTTCTCCCACATGTTCACTGGACTTTGTAAACCAGCATGTACGTAGCCCTCTATCTTGGGCTGCCAATATTAACCTTTCATTTCTTGATTTGAATTCACCTCTCCTTAACCATTCCTGCATTCGTTCTTGATCAGCATGGGCTCTTCCAGAAGTTTTCTTTATTTGCAAACATATTTATGTTTTTTCCACATTTCATGCCTTCTCATCTGGTCCTTCACCTTATATTATTTATTTTGTTTTTTTGGCACATTCAGTTGCTGCCTGGTTTTTATCCACTAATGGTTTGATTTCCATTCCTGCTTGACGTCGATATGCTTCTGCCCATAATGAAATACTACATGTTGCCTCTTAGCTTGTGCCAGGGATAGAGCTACCCTAGCCCCAATTTTAGTCTGAAAAAGGAGCCTGTAATGACTATTATCAAAGTGAAACATACTTTGGTGTAGACAGGGAGAGGTTGTGCATTGATTCTCTGGGCCTTTGTATGAGGATGACAAATCCCAACTAACACCTGCATGGTGCAGTTATACACACAGTAATGGCACCCAATATCTGTATCATGTAAGACATGATAACAAAACAAAAATCACTTGCAGATCACTAAAGCCAATAACTCTGCTGGTGAAGCACTATTCTCTTGCACCATAGCCAAATTATGGAACTCCCTCCCACTTACAATTACCTCCATACCATCATGCACCCACTTCAAAACTTTACTAAAAGCACACCTAAAAACATGCTGACTATGCCCTTGCAACTCCCACTCTTAATATCACCCACTCCATCCAACCACTACCTTTCTTTCCACTCCACTAACTACCTTGATTATAGCAAGCTCAGATGCTCATAAGCCTAGTACTTATTATACAGCAGGAACTTCTTATTGTAACATTTGTTAATGTCTGTTATGTACTTCACAGATAAAGATTCTAGTTGTCTACTGATGTACTATGTTCTTCATCTGTAAATATGTTGTAAGTAATTGCTATGTTAAATTGTTAATCGCTATGTAATCCAATGTAACTACTGTCTGTTTATTTTAACTGTGGAGCTTTTCTCCCCAGGCCTCCGCTGAAAATGGACCTACATCCAGACGGACACTCCCAGTCAACAAATGTAAATAAAATAAAATAAATGATATGTTAGGCACAGAGGGCTGAATGAGACATCAAAATTCAATACTCTGATTATCAGCACAGATAACAGTCTCTTCTATTATACTATTACTAGTGTGGTGACTGCCTCATACTTGTTTGTGAGGTGCATCTTCCTCTAACTCCAAGATTTTGTTAGGGTTGACAACACTAGTGGCAAGCATCTCTTCATGCAGAATATGCACGGTTCTAAACCACTCAGCTGTATTGTTTAAACTTATGAGCATCTGTATTGTCCTGATTCTGGGTCTATATTAGAAAACCCAAAAGACTTTAGCGCGTATGCTCACATGAGCGAAAATACCGGGAATCGAAACTGTGATTGTGGGATTGTGTTAACAGTGAGGAGTGGGATATTTGCCCTTTCCTCACTGTAGTGCGAACTCGGAGTTAGAATATATAGTTAGCGGGGAGTAGGGGGGCACAGCCCCCCTCAATAGCAAGTTCGATTACCGGCATTTTCGCTCATGTGAGCATTCGCGGTAAAGTCTTTTCGGTTTTCTAATACAGACCCCTTATTTTAATAGTGCCACTCATTTCTGCCTCATTATATCACCATTTGAATATAATGTAAGCCACTGCACTTCTCAGCCTTCTGCAATCATGTTCATTGGGTCTCTGAATCAGCCCCGACCAGCTCATGAAAACTGCCTACCACAGTCAAAAACTGTTTCTCAATCACATGGAGTGTCTAAAACAACCATTTTAAATCTATGGGAATATTCTGTAAAACTTTGCATACTCTGTGCAACAGAATGTCTTTAAAGGTGGGGGATGAAATGTATTTTCAGACATTTTTAGTTACTTCACTGGTGAAGAGACATTATGGGTATGTTTGACATGATACCCCACATTACAACAACGACATTCTGAAATGATGCCAGCTTCATTCAAATGCAACATACACAGTTGTGAGTTAATAAAGAAAGAACAAGAAGCTTCATTACCATCAAAAGGTGCCATTTTAGAGTTTAGTATTAGTGACCCTTGTCATTTTCCAAAAATTTTTTTCCCATTACTTTTGGACAATACAATTTGGAGTTCTGCAATATGCTTTTTGGGGAGTTGGTCAGCGTGAGAGAACTTGAAATAGGAATGCAGTGCTCATTGTAAAGTATAAAAAATTTTCAATACAACCTGATAATACTTTTAAAATGACATCTACTCTGTGAGAAGCAAACACAGATCTCACACTCTTTCTTTAATATTCAGATTCTGAGGAAAAATCTCAGCAGAATATCATCATAACTGTTATTTGATGTCTGGAACAAACGTGATGAGGAATTCTCGGCAAAATCTCAAAGGGTTTATTTAAAATGACAGATGTGACATTTTGGAAAAGAGCCCAGAAAAAATGTACTTAGTGTGAACTGCTTCAGAAATTTCAACAGGCTGACAATTTGAAAAAGTATGTGATCTTCTCATGTTGGTTATAAAGGATTTTACTTCAAAAGTCAAAATCCTCAAATGACCACGTAATCATCAACAGAATGAATTAAAACACAACAGATATTTTCTTTCCATATTAGCTGATCAATATGAGTTCCCACCATTATATGTCCTAGGCTAGGTCATAATTTGACTTTTTTTCAGCAAAATTTTAAATCTAGGAATATTAGTGTGACTGGATACCTCAGGCTGTGATGTAACACTGCAGCTGCATATGTACATTCATCCCCAGAACTTGCATGTTCACCCTGTTGTTACTAGCAAAAACCACCCTGTAAACTCAAGCAACAGCAGTTTTGATCTGGTAGACTTACAACTGAACAGAAGACAAGAGAATATGTACTTGTCCAACACACAGGGGTGGTGAAAGAAGAAACACAGAGAGGGCAGCACGTGGGTATTCCTCAGACATCACAGAGACACCTCTCTGTGATCAAATGACATGGTAAAAAATATCAGTTATCTATCTACAAAGATCCTCCTTCATGGATTCTAAGTTAGGATGAATCTCGGGCATTACCATCAGCATGGGAGAAACTGGCGTCTTATGTACTGCTATAGAGTATATGGCTGGGTCCAAAAGAACTAAATTCCTAGATGTGACCTGGCTTCCTGAGTCATGGATGGGACACCAATGCTTGTTAAACAGTGGGGATGCCACAGGTATCAACAGTGCAGTTAGTCTTGAGCCAAGATCTGCAAGCAGCACTCATTTGCTGGAGTCAGCATTACCTACAAAGATCGATGATGGAGAGTTGGCAATAAACTTGGAAGCTGTCTGCCTAGAAATGCAAACCATTCCCTCCTTGGACTAAAACAAAAGAGTAACTCACTGTATTTCCAAATTCATGCATCTTCAAATGGTAATAGTTGAGCTGTCAGTGCATATCTAAGGTGTCCTATTTTCCTAGCTCCAACAAGAAAACGGGAATCAATACAGTGGTTAAGAAAACATTCAAAATAATTTTTAGGTCAAAATATGAGTTTGTCTTGAAGTTGAAGTATACTATATTTTTATGAAAGACCAAATGTGTTTTCCTACACAAGAGTCTGAAGATCCAAAAAAATACACCCAGATATGAGGGCAACAACAAGTAGAATTTCCCAAGAAACAAACCTCAGTCTTGTACTAAAAGTTTCATATGGTGCATAGGCATGCATGTCTTCCACAAAGTTCAAAGGCAAAAGAACAGATGGGCAACAGAGAATGGAAATGCAGTACAACTACTCTTCATTAGCTAGTAAGAGGTCACAATCATTGTCGCCAACAGGTCATAATAAATAGAAATATCTGATGTATGCACCTTGACTGAAGAATAACTGAGGAGCAGGTAGTACATTGACCTGAGGTACATGAGAACCAGGGCATCAGAATCATCTTCCAACTGACCAGCCAAAACAACATAGGCTGCTGGTCTATCCAAACTGCAAACATGTTTCTATTTGAATACATGAGCCTGCCAAGAAGGCGGCTTTCTGGCAATTTCATTTAATTCATAGCTACCTGCTGACAACCCTCGGAAAATAAAGGAGTCTACAACAAGAAAGTAATCCTGAGGTGAAATCAGTTGTACCCATAATTGTGCAAAATGTATTTATTTTCCATTTGTTTACCAGGAACGTCCAACAGAAAAAGAAGCCTGCTTGTAGCATAGGAATGGGGAGAAAAGCTCCATTACAGTACTTGTAAACAAACATACAAAATCATCTTCATTGAGACATGGAGGGTTCACAGAATCTGAAACGTTGACTTTGCTGCTGCCAAAGGATGATGAGAAGGTGTCTTCATCTTTCTTACTTCAACTCTATGATAAGGTGTGACTGTGTACAGCAACCTCCCATGCCAAAATAAGGAAAACACATCCATTCGTGTCTTCCACTCCCTTGCTGAGTGAAGAGAAAGACAAAGATGACCATATTCTGCCAGGCAGCAAATACAGAACTCCTGGTTCTGGAAGACTCTGTCCTTTGAATCTATACACTTAACAAGCTTAGTTACCATATTTTTCTTCTGTATGCATACACAGTTTGTTATAATTTGTTAGACAGACCTTTACAAGTGGAACTACGCATGTGTGTATGTATGTGTATGTGCGTATATATATATATATACACACATATATACACGCGTGTCTGTGCATTCACTGACACCATTTACCAAACCTGCATATAAAATTTGAAATATAAAATCTTATGATATAGGCCTGTTGTAATATGGCTGCATTTTTATGCAAATGCAAAGAAAATACATTATTTGTGCAGGATTTATTCTGACAAAACTCTGCTTATGTGAATCCTGATCTCATAAACCCTCCTAAAATCTATGAACTGGGACTTCCTTCTGTAATTACTTTATAAATGTATTAATATAGTTTGGAAAATATACTATAATGATTGCTACAACTAATATTGCAATTGTAAAATATTTTTTAACTGGTAAATAAACTTATACTTTTTAAAATTTTTGACACATTTTCACTTGATCATTCATAACCTGTCAATTTTTCTGAAATTTTTCTACATTTAAGTCTCTTAACTTTATGATTTAACTTGATTGTGAAAATTTTAAACATGTCTTATAACCAAGAAGAACCAGACAGCAGCAAAAACGGCAGAGGTGTACACTAGACAAACCAATAACAATAAAACACCGATACCACCAAAACAGAGTCAGGTCTTTTAGCGTAAAACACTTTAATTCGCTATTTGTCAGTACGACTTCCTCAGAAACACGAAAAATAACAATATGGACTCACTTTAAATACAATGATCAATTAAATAAGAACCAATCAAGCCCTTTTAACAATTTTCCTTTTAAGTGAACCTCCTATACACCAAGTTAAAATAAACTTGTAACCAATGTAAACCAATATACAAGTAAATATAATCGATATATATTATCGAACCAAGAATCTCTTGCTGCAAAGTGGCAATGCTAACCGCTGCACCACAGCAGCCGCCCTATTTGTTAGGGTGTTAATAATGTATATTTACATTTTACATCTCTACGTGCTGTAATAGTAGAGGGGCACTTAATAGAAACTATGTTTTCTGCATTTTAAATCTGTCTTAAACAAAATGTGCATACCCTGTTAATGTCCTTTTAATTTTCTGTCTAATGTACAATGATTATTACGTAATGTGCACTTAATCCTTAACAAATGATGCCTGATCCCTCATGCTTTGAATATATATTGAATAACTATTACTACTTATTTTTAGTAATTATATAACCTATCTTTATAAGCCTGTTCATAGGATGATACTAGGCTATTGGCCTGGAGGCTCTTATAAGCCTAGCCAAGAATTTCACCCATGTTCCCACAAAGGTGTATTTTCTGTTTCCCATCCAGTCATCCAGGTTCGTCTTAAAGAGGTCTAGTAAGGTACTCCGCTTGACAGGGAAAGGGAGTCTATTCCACAGATGGGGGAGTCTTTGGGACACAAATCTATCCTGCCAACAAGTTCTATTCATGTCCCAGACCAGGTTGAGGCCTTTCATGTGGGTTGCATGAGTGAAGTTTGACTTAAGGATATGTAGAAACTCCAACAAGGCTGGGTCTGTGACGGCCTTGTCACCTCTGGTCACAGGTCACCTCTGAGCAGTCTATATGAGACTGAGTAGAGGGACAGGGCTTTTAGCCTATCTGCATAGGATAGGTGTTTGAGACCCTCCATTTTCCTGGTCAGGATACCTCTGCAGTCTCTTCAGCTGCAGCATGTGCTTGGCAAAGTACATGCCAAAGGAGGTATTGCATTCAATGAGCCTGATAAGGGAGGAGTATAATGATGTTATGATCTCCTTGTTCCTGGATAAAATACCCTTGCTTATAAGGTGGGCCATGAAGAAAGCTTTGCATACAACAGAGGCAACGTGGTGGACAAAAGTCATGCTGCTATCAACCTGGGTGCCCAAGTCCCTCACAATGATTGTGTGCTTAATACATTGTTATTAATGTGATAATTACTGGGGAAGCCATTTTCCTCAAAATGGATAATGATGCATTTCTTGGCATTCAGTCTGAGGCCATGCTTCTGGCACTAGTCATTAGTTTCGGTAAGGCCCTCTTGAAGGATGTTCACATCACTAGGGGAATTTAAGACAGTGCCCAGCTTGCTGTCATCTGAAAACTCACTCAGCCACAGACCACTGGTTTTGGCTTGCACCTCAGAAAAGTATATCCTAGACCGTAAACACCCCAAGACCGATCCTTGGGGTATGCCTGCCCATTACGGGTCTCCTATTAGAGGTGGCTTCCCCTATTCTGACTGAGTGGGTTCTATCAGTGAGACAGTTAGCTACCCATACAGGTTGATGCCTAGGTGGGAGAGTTTATCTATTATACCAGAGTCGGAAAAAGTGTCAAAAGCTTTGGCAAGGGGAAGGTAGGTGGTGTGCACCATTTTCCCCCTCATCCATGGCTTTGGTGACTGTTTCGAAGAAGTCAACCAAGTTTAACAAGCATGATCTTGATTTGACAAAACCGAACTGTGTGGGGTTAAACATTTTGAGGTTGCAATGTCCTTGTTTATAAGGTCCATGATAATGGGTTCCATGGCCTTGCAGATCAGGCTAGTTAGGCTGATGGGCCTATAATTGTCTGGGTAGGTGGATGCGCCAGCTTTGTGTAGAGTGGCTGTCCTCCATTCTGCTGGGATGAAGCCAGCGCTCAGGCTTTGGTTGAATAAGGTGCTTAATGGTGCTGAAAGTTCTTGCCTGAGTTCATGTAGGACTCAGACAGGGATGTTGTCAGGTCCCATTGAGGCTGTATTTTTGCCATTGAGAGGACATTAAAGTCTTCTTCTCTGTTGATGAGGGGGGGCAGGTGCTGGGGATGTTCTGGTTTACTGATGGGGGGACGGGGGTATGTGAAGTTTTCACTGAAAATGTCTGCTAGCAGATTGACTATATCTACGGCATTTGTGTATGTGGTGTTCTTGACCACCAGTTCAGAGCAGATTTGGGTGTTACCTTTGAGAATGTGGACATATGTGAAGAAGGCCTTGTAATTATGCTTAGTGGATGTGACCAATTTGGACTTGAAGTTAACCTTAGAGGATTTCACCAATGACCTTATTTGCTTGTTCAGACAAAGGAGAGATTGCTTCCAACTTGGCACCTGCTCCTTCTTGGTCCTGGACAGCAATTTTTTTCATTTTTATTATAGAGTCTGTTTATTGCTGCTGTCCACCAGACAGGTTTACTCTTCCTTGAGGAAGATGATTTGGTCCTGTCAGGTATTGCTGAGTCCATGCGGTTATGTAGGTGCTCAAATTGTTTTTTGATGTAGGCTTGGACATTAGTGCTATTTCCAGCTGAATGGATGGTGGCTGTGAAGCTGCTTATACCTGTTCTCAGGAGGTTGTAGTCAGCTTTGGAAAAGTTTTTTTTTACCCTATCGGGGGGGGGGGGGGGTGACTTCAAAAGCGATCGCTTTATGGTCAGATCTTACCATGGAGGATGACACTGTAGGGGTACTATGTGGCTAACTCGTGTTGGTAAGCACCAGGTCCAGGATATTGTCACCTTTTGTGGGGGTGTTGACCAGCTGATCTAATGCATTGGCACTGAGAAAGTTGATGAATCCCAGGGCATTCATGTGTAGGCTAGAACTGGTCTTCCACTCTATGGGTGGGTAGTTAAAGTCACCCAGGATCAGGGTAGAGGGTTGAATCTTGATGGATTCAAGTAAGTCCAGATAAGTGGAGTGGGCTACCTGAGTTATGGTTTGGGGTCTGTAGCTGGCTATGATTTGAATAGGTGTTTTTTCAACAGTTAACTGCACCTGGAGTGTCACCTGTGTGTCATACTGTTTGACCAGCCTGGAGGTGTATATGTCTTTGATAAATAGTAAAACTCCACCTCCTTTGGCTTTCTACCCCTTCGTTTGGGGTCTGAAAGCATGGTAGGATGAGTAACCTGGTAAAGGCTTGGGTGGCTCTTCACAGCTTTTACCAAGTTTCAGTGACTGCACAAATGTCAGCATCTTCCATGGCAAGGGATGCTTGCAGTGAGTGTAGTTTCATAAGGCTCCTAGCGTTTAGCAGCATCACCTTTAAATTTTGTTTAGAAGAATTTTTCATGTTGATAATTTTGTCCTCATGACTTTACCTAAAAAAGGTACTATGGGGGAGGCAAGTGCCTATGCCAGAAGCCTGGACCCTGGGGGAGACAGATGAAGGCCGTCTCTGGCAAAGCATCATGGTCTGTCAATCAAGTTCTCCTAGGCTGTCAGGTACTGGATCCCCTCGGAATTAGAAATGGTTCTGTTACTTTACCCTTAAAGATAATGACTGAATAATATGATCTGCAATATAATTCTGCAAAGCTTGTTCTGATTCTACATGCATATTAGTTATGCATGCTGCAAAATCTGTCTAGTAATGCTTTTAGAAATGTTTTTTATTGAACATCTGAAATAGTTTTGTATAAATGTCATATTCTGTAATTACTGACACTAAAAGAATGCATTTTCTGCCAGCACCATCTAAACACGAATAAAAGCATAGACTGAAATTTAATATTTTTCTTTTTTTCTATATAATTATCTAAAAACATGACATGAAATTTAAATTCAGCTTGAAATACTTCATGTTTTGACGTCACTAATCTGCATGAATATACATCTGCATCTGCACTATATTTGTTTAATCTCTAATCTGCATAACTACACAGCTACATCTGTACTAGGCACATGTCCTAACTTTAAAGAATAGCTTTTTTTTTTAATTGAAACAAATATACACTACATTTTATTTACATTTAAGGAAACAATGAAAAACAATAAACTAGTTCCATACATTCTTATGGCCTTTACCGGCCCCATTTAATGATGCACACAAATACCTAAAGACATTTGACGACCTTTATTCATTTAAACAGAAACCAATAACTTTATTTTGAAACTGCAATAAGATAATTAAAACATGACATACTTCTTAGATCAGGGCAGCATACCCACTCACAATGTCTGAATAAGCAGCTTCCATATTCCACTCGCTTATTCATATCAAGCAGTACCTGCAACTCACTTGATCCCAAAATTCAATAACAGCAACGCAATCAGCAAGAGGGGGAAAGAAGAGAACAGTTCTACCCCTCTTTTCCGATGTTCACCACCACATAAATACTTGATAACCCAACCAAATAAATGACAAAGAAAAAAGGGGAGGGAGATTTGCAAGATCATGCAAAAATTGTGATACCACTTCCCTTACTACTCTATTATAAAACCTAAACCCCTCTCAAAAACGACCTCACCACTTCTGAATCCCACACTATTAACCCATTACCACCCACAACCTAATTAGCTCATCCCTAACACTACACATGACCAATCTATCTGACCTACCCCCACCCTCCACTCCATTACCTTTATGCTAACCCCTTTAAGATGGTCCCGCACAAATTAGTTTGTCCCAGACTTCATTTATCAATGATTCAATAGTCTTTATGCTTGACTTGTCCAACGCAGCTCATGCCAGATTTTAAATAAAGTATGCCTTACTCTACATTTTCCAGACACTGCTGAGGTAGTGCAAAAGCCATCATAGTGTCCTTTATTGTCCATTTTCAGTTCTCTCATTTAGTGATTTGGCTGCCAGACCTCCCCCTTTTGACACTGCTTAATCTGCAGTGAGTCTATTCCAGAGGTGTGGAAGGCTTTATATAATTAACTTATCTCTCCATCTTATTTTATTCATCAGCTAGTCAAGGTTTAGATCCCATGTTCTGGTGTTTGAGTCTACTCAAATTGTTGCGCTACAAAATATTTAGCACCTTTGGATACATAATGGGTCAGAAGACAAGGCATAGATCTCCCCTTAGGAATCTGTAAAATACTGATTAAAGGGACAGTGATTCCAGTCTTTCCTGGTAGGTTAGGATTTTTAAGCCACTGATCTTTTTAGTTAGGAACTGCTGTGATGTTTTGAGTTGTTGAACATGTCTATTGAGGTACATCTCAAAGGGGACATTGTATTCATTAATGGTCCTGATCAATGTTGAATTTAATAGGACACTGACTTTTGTGGATGTGGAAGATATCCTCTTGTCAATCAGCTGCATTAAGCAGAAGAACTTACCAACCCACTTACCAAGGTCTGTAACAATATTCTCATTCTAGAGTGGGGTATTGCATATGAGCTATGAAGAGGAAAGGGACAGTTTACCAAATGTGACATGTTACTACTACTTCTTTCGGCTGCTCCCGTTAGGGGTCGCCACAGCGGATCAACTGTTTCCATTTCTTCCTGTCCTCTGCATCTTGCTCTGTCACACCAACCACCTGCATGTCCTCTCTCACCACATCCATAAACCTTATCTTAGGCCTTCCTCTTTTCCTGTTACCTGGCAGCTTCATCCTTAGCATCTTTTTCCCAATATACTCTGCATCCCTCCTCAGCACATGTCCAAACCAACGTAAACTTGCCTTTCTGGCTTTGTCTCCAAACCTTCCAACCTCAGCTGACCCTCTAATATACTTATTCCTAATCCTGTCCATCCTCGTCACACCCAGTGCAAATCTTAACATCTTCAACTCTGTCACATCAAGCTCTGACTCCTGCCTTTTTGTCAATGCCACTATCTCCAACCCATATAACATAGCTGGTCTCACTACCCTCTTGTAGACCTTCCCTTTCACTCTTACTGGTACTCGTCTGTCACAAATCACTCCTGACACACTTCTCTATCCAATCCATCCTGCCTGTACTCTCTTCTTCACCTCTCTTCCACACTTACCATTACTCTTAACTGTTGATCCCAAGTATTTAAACTCATCCACCTTCGCCACCTCTACTCCTTGCATCCTCACCATTCCTCTATCCTCCCTCTCATTCACACACACATATTTTGTCTTAGTCCAGCTGACCTTCATTCCTCTTCTCTCTAGAGCATATCTCCACCTCTCCAGGGTCTCCTCCACCTGTTCCCTACTCTCACTACAGATCACAATGTCATCTGCAAACATCATAGTGCATGGGGACTCCTGTCTGATCTTGTCTGTCAACCTGTCCACCACCATACACTTTTTAGAATTTAATTTAAACCCATCTTTAACAGACAGGTGTTTAAAGGTATAGGTTCCTTGTTGCAGGGTTTGGAAAGATGAACTTAACAATGACTCTCAGCTTACACTCATACACAGACTTGGTTAGCCAGAGGACTTGTTTTATTGTCTGTAGGCTGAAATAGTAAATGTCAACAGGTCCCAAGCATTGACCTCAATGGAACACCACTGGTTACCTTCATGCTCTTTGATAAGAGACCTGATACCTTCACTGTATGGGTTCTGTCCTCCAGTCTATTTGCTATCAATCTTACCATACATGGATCAACTTGTAATGCACTGAGTTTTTCTAATTAAGCTAGCATGGGGTAGAAAGACAAAGGTCTTGCCTAGGTTCAGGTATGCCATGTGTGCATCATGGCTGCTACCTATAGCTTGTGTTACTCTTTCAAAGAAGTTGGGCAGATTCATTAGACAGTAGCAACCCTTCATAAAACCAAACTGTTGTAGTCTTGTCTGATGAGATATGCTCTATGGCTATGCTTGTGAGACTCACCAGACTGATGGGTTTTCAATTCTTGTGGTCACTGGTGGGGCCACACTTGTGAAGTACCATCACCATTGATGTGTGTCAAACTTCAGCCAAAAACAGTGGCTACACTTACATTAAAAAGTTTAATGGGTGTCTCTGCCTGAGCTTGCTTAGCCCATCAAACAAAGAGATATATTATCAGTTTCCATGCAGGAAATATCTTTAGTTTTTCAGTGGACCTTTAGTACATAATCTTTGGTGATGATGCGGGGGGGTGGGGTGGGCAAAGATGGCTTCAGGGATAAGTAGGCACTGAATAGTCATTTCTGGGGTGAAGTTAGCAATGAATTTGTTAGACAGTAAGTTGGCCATGTCCACAAGTTCAGACCGGGTGGTGCATATTGAAGACGTTCTGAACAATGTTTGGTCATATTTTTTAGGTTCCTAACATAACAAAGGAAGTATTCATGTTGTCCTTAGCTTCAGATGCTAATTTAAATTCATAGGTTGCAATAGCAGTACTACTATATATATTTTTTGCATGTTTTAGTCACTATTATAATGTTATATTTGATTTGAGGGCCCTTAGATCTGTTGATAAGCAGTTTTTTTTTTATTTTATTTCACAGTTTCATTACTGTCTGCCTGAGGAAAATTTCTCTGGAATCTACTTGGGGTATAAAAATATCTATGTACACATTTCCATGCAAAATTCTAAATCTTCTAGATTTTGTTGCATATCTGGGAGACATACATATACCCTCCCATTGTTTCTTTGTCAATTGCTTATCCAGTCTCTTTTTTCCAATCATTTCTAACCTCCTCTGATTGATTCTTATAGTTATCATGCAATATTTTATATGCTCTACTAATTATTCCTTTTTTAATGGCAATTTCTGTTCTAGACTCTATTAAAAACTCTACCAGTGCTGGTCTTTCGTTTAGGATCCCCTCCACCATTTCTTTCTCCTTGCCTATATGCTTATATCAATCCCTGATAGGGAAGGCAACCTCTAACCTACAGTCCAAATAAATGCTTGGTGTCTTCTCATTCTATCATCTCTCTGTCTCTAGTTATTTGCTCTCAGTACCTTGGTTCCTTTGCCAGTTTCCTCCAATAAATTTTGGCCCCCTCTTGTCTACTGTCTGTATCTATATCTGCAGTCATTCCTATCGGCAAAATCTCTTTTCTCCATTGCTGTGCTGGTTTAGTTCTTAGAATACTTTCTGCTACTTTATGGATATAATATTCTCCATGACTATTGTTATTCTCCATAAAGGCCTGCATGCAAAACCGCAGTCTCTCCTTGTTTCTTGAGCTTCCCCCATGTTTCATCATTATCCCTTTCCATTATGAATTATACTTTTCTGCTTGTGCTATGTACAGGAGTCTTAACTGTGTAGCTCTGAAATGCCCCTTCAAATTGGGTGATCCCAATCCGCCCTGTTCTACTGGAAGAATCAGCTTATCTCAACTGAATCTTGCCGTCTTCTCCTCCCAGATAAAGTCCTTCAGCTCTTTATTAATTGCTACCCACAACTTCTCCTCTGGTTGATAAAAATATGACTGACCTGTGTTATAAGACTAAAGGGACTAAACACATTGTATCTTATTATCCATATAATAAAGCTTCCATTATCGCAGGTTTTGTTTACTCTCTTCCCACACATCCTTATCTGCCACACTAGAGTCATTTTTAATCCATACTCCTAAATATTTCATTTTATCATGTCCCCATAAATATGGGTATTCCTAAACCAGTTCAGGTATGGGAACATAATTTACCGCTATTGCCTTTGTTTTACTGTTTACATTTACTGAAAACACTACATTTGTCATTATGTGTATGTTGTAGCTTACCAAAAATTGCATATATTTAAGTATTTATCTCATCTGCATTATTCATTTCTTTTTTCTTTTACATTTGTCCCTTCAAACTTTATTTTTCTGTCTCTTACTCGTTTGCCAAAAGAATCCTTTGACCCTTTACTATTTTCCAGTTTATATCTTCCTCATCACTTATTTCAGAACCCTCTTCTAGGTTATCATGTTTCATTTTCCTCTGTATCCTTATCTTTATTTTTACCCTGATCCTGATCCTCTGCTTCCTCTCTGTTTTTATTGGGGCTCTTTCTTCTCATCTTATACTTCCCTCACTTTTGTTTTCTTCTTCTTCATCATGTCTTTCTAGATGACAATCCATGCAAATCAATTGACCACCATTTTGCAGGTATTTATACTTCTTTAGTAAGATGCAAATGGCATAAATATCATATTTAGCCAAACGTGCCAGGGATGGTCACTTAGTAGCCTTGTTTATCAGCATTTTACCATCCATGTCAGCACAAGGGACAGGAATGACTTCTGATCAAGATGGGGTTGTCAGATAATTCAGAAAAATACTTTTATTTTATGATAAATTATAAATATATGCCACATTAATATCAGAGTTAATAATTAGACCAATACAGATTTGATGGTAACTAGTGGGAGCAATTGAACTTTTATGGAAAATTCTCAATAACAACTGGTCTCTGACAAGAGTTTGTTGATATTTGCATTTCTTTGGCAGTAAAATACGAATAAACATATTTATGCAAATATGTCAGACATTCTTCACTTAGTAGTGTTGTTGAACAGCATTTCACAGATTAGTAAACAGGCCAGAAATGTTGCTGACCCAAATGGAGTGGTCAGTAAGTGAAAAGTTTGTTGTCTCATGTAAAAAATGATTGTGTGTTACAAAAGTATTTTTAGTAATAAATCCGAAGTCTATGTGTTGATTCAAGAAGTTGAATTTAAAACTTTAACAGTGCTGTAAAACTGATTGTGCCTGTCTACATACCACCAGTTCCCATTTAACTATGCTTGATCTGCTGTAAAATATGTACAGATCTATACATATGTTTCTGAATGGGTCTACTTGAAAACACCAACATGCCAAAACACCGACGACGAGAACACCGAGACCAGAAAATCAACAACTAAGATGACCGACAGTTTAAAAGCACGAAACTTCACATGCCCAACAAACCACAAGCCCCACAATCAACAAAACAAAAAAATACCTTTTCCGAAAAGCACACACACAACACAAGCAGACCAAAAACCTTACAAACCTATACTAAACCTTACATACACAACTATCTATGCACTAACCTTAACCCAAACCCTAACCCTAAGGTCTGTCACTATCGCACACTCACCTAACCTGCGTCCTAACCCTAATTCACTTAACCCGCCCCTAACTCTAAAGTCTGTCACTATCGCACACTTACCTTACCCGCACCCTAACTCAATTAACCCACCCCTAACCGTAAAGTCTGTCACTATCGCACACTTACCTTAACATGTCTGTGTTCTCAGCATCGGGCTTTTAAACTGTCGATCATCTCAGTTGTTGATCTTCCAGTCTCGGTGTTCTCGTCGTCGGTGTTTTGGCATGTTGGTGTTTTTAAGTAGACCCTTCTGAACATATCACAGCTGGAAGCATTGTGGAGTAGCATTTCATATGCCTAGTCAACATACAGGTGAGATATGGTCCAAATCCAAATGGAGTACTTGGTACCTGAGACAATTTGAGTTATTTTCCTCAAATATTGTGAATATGTACCACATGTTAACAATTCTGAACCAGAAGGTATACCCCATGCTATGAAATGAAATCACACAATGCTGGAAAAACTTTGTTTTGAGTTCACCAAAAGACATGTCATTAGCAGCAGGCCCCAAGGTTCATTCATTAGACCACTCCTCTTTGGCATTTCCTTCTCAGAGATCAAAACTAATGTTAAAGGTTTGTGACTAACTAAGTTTACAGATGTTTGCAAACATGGTGCTATCATAAATTCCGCAGAGGGCAACAGCATCATCCAAGAGAACCTGTTCCAAATACCTGGTGTAAAAAACGTGGACTAAAACTAAATGCCAGGAAGTGTAAAATCATATCCTTTGGCAAGCATGACTCCTCTTTATAGCCATCACATTGACAACACAACCCTGAAGAGTGATCACATCATTAGAGATCTATAAATCAATGTTTGCAGTGAACTGTCCTTTGATCACCACTTGTCTACTGTTGTATGGAAGCCTATTTTTCATTTCTCAGCTTACATCTAAAGGTACTGCATCAAGATCCAGTAATACAATTGCTCCACTGTACTCAGCACTTATTAGGCCAATCACTGAGTATAATGCTGCTGTTGGTATGTACCTCTGCAAATACTTGCTACAACTGGAACAACCACAACACTTACTGACTAAGAAAATCAACACCCTAAATCATAAAACCTATGCAGGCCAACTCAAAACTTGTCCAGTCTCTCAGTGTCATACACGCTACAGAGAAGTAACCTCTGCTTTGTGAGCAGCATCAATACACCCTGTTCTGTTAGACTTACTAGACCCTCACAAGTCCAATTATAACAAACACCTATGCAAGGGATCGCAATCTCTTTTGCAAAAGAAAATGGAACATATTGGATGGGTAGGTGTATATCACAGAAAATATCCCTTCTGATGAACAGTCTTCTGCTCCACATACAACTAAGTACTTACCTTACCCTATTCAAATGTCATTTTGAATAAATGCATGGCTGACTGCAAATTCACCCCCAGCTTAGCACCCCTGCCCCTCATGGGTAGGGGAAATATCTGCATGTCACAACATATCCTCATTTGGCTTATCTCTAGGTTATCTGTATTTAAAAGATAAGAGCTAAAAACTACCATAGAAATGTAAGGTTAGGCTTCTTAAGATCCACAAATATCAATAGGCTAGTTAAGTACCTATGAAACTATGACAGTTGGTGTCTATTTACCACTATTTTGCAGACATTCACATTCATTTGTTCATTAAATATGCAAATATCTCAAAATAGAGTTTCACCTACAAAGCTGCTTTACAGCAAATTAAAAATTACATTTGCATGAAATAAATTCACGCTGACAGCTGGGGTCTGTAAACTATGGTTATAGAGATATTAATACTTGTTTGCATAATCATAGTACATACATACATATACGTTATTTACAAATTTCATCAGTATAAAATCACTATTATATCTGGTGGCATGTTGTTATTGCCTCAGTTTGATTTCAAGTCTTCTAGGTTTCTAATACCATGACAGTAATGGACCCAATTCCTAAGTCAAAGTATGATTAAAATTCATAAAATTAGTATTGTTTCAGTCTTTGACATTAGCTAAAAGTGCTCTTCCCAGCACCCACAATGCACCCAGAACTGACTCTTTTTGCAATTGACATAGAGTTACATGTATTGGTAAGATATCTAAATATGCCAGTAAATTATTTTATATGAGATTCTATTACTATTGGAACTAACTGGGTATCCTTCTTCCACATTGCCTTTATCTCTGCCAGCAAACCCTGGTATTTTATGACTTTTTGTCTCTCTGTATGTAAGACACTGTAATCAGTGGATGTAGCAATTTCAATGGTCAGCGCTAATTTTGTTTTCTTTTCATGGATTACTATATCTGATTTTCTCACATCTGTTTTTGAACTGTTGGTAATAGTGACCCCATGTGATATAAACTTCATCATTTTCTATAATGCTTTGTGGTTCATGCATGTTTCTAATGTTCAGCTACTTCAATATTGTAATGTTTACACAAATGCCTAGTGCATTGGTCTCGCCACATTAATATACCTTTCAGTATACGGGCCCTCTGATATTATAGCAATAACCCACGCCTGGGTGTGGGTAATGCTGGATTTACCCACGGTTGGCGTGGTTTGGTCCCGAGGGCGAAGCCCGAGGGACCAAACAAAGACAACCGTGGGTAAATCCAGCATTACCACACCCAGAATTGGGTTATTGCTATTATACAATGACATTATTTAAGAAAAGAAATAATTACTTTTCTTAAATAATGGCATTGTATAATGCCTCTTTGCTGCCCTTCCGCAGCTGTCTGGTGTTCACAGTTCTGATGTACTGCATGCCTACGCAGTACATCAGAGTTGGGCAAAAGCAACGGAGAACGCAAGATCTCCGTTGCTTTTTACTGTCTCGCTATGTTAAATGGGTTTAACATAGCGAGACAGCTTTAAAATAAGCAACGGAGATCTCCATTGCTTATTTTAAAGCTGTCTCGCTATGTTAAACTCATTTAACATAGCGAGACAGGTTTAAAAGCAACGGAGATCACAAGATCTCCGTTGCTTTTTACACACTGTGTCGCTATGTTAAAGGAGTTTAACATAGCGAGACAGCTTTAAAAAAAGCAACGGAGATCTGCGTTGCTTTTTTTAAACCTGTGTCGCTATGTTAAACTCTTTTAACATAGCGAGACAGTGTTTTATACCAACGGAAAAAGTCCGGGCGACCGGACCTTTTTCCGTTAGTATATTGAGGGATTTACAACGGGCACACTGGTTGGGCTGGCCAATCAGCGTGCACGTTTTAGAGGAGGAATTGTATAATAGTGGATTACTCCCAGCAACAAGATGTGTGACTATTTCCATTTCTGTTTTACATAACTTGCATTTGTCTGCTTTTCCTACATGTTCAATGGACTTTGTACACCAACATGTATGTAAGTCCATTATCCTGGGCCGCCAATATTAACCTTTCATCTTTTGGTTTAAATTCATCTGTCTAGCCATTCCTGCATCAGATCCTGATGAACATGAGGTTATTCAGGGAGTTTTGTTTATTTGCAACTGTATTTATGCCTTTTCCACATTTCCTGCCTTTTAATCTGATCCTTCTCCTTAAATTCTTTCTATTGTTTTTTGGCATATTGAGCTGCTACCTGAGTTGTGTCTACTTCTGGCTTGATTCCAATTCCTGCTTCATACTGATATGTTTCTGCCAAACTAAGCAGGAAAGTTATCTTAGACTTGTTTTCCTCAGGTTTTAAAACAGGTGAGGTCAGAAGATCTGTAAGCAGCCTACGACTGCATACATGCAATCAATTTTAAAGAGGCCTACAGTACCTCCAGAGCAGATAATATATAATCTTGGTATACATTGATTTTATTGTATCATATGATAAGCATGAAGCATTTTCTCCCATCCAACTAATCCAATACCCTTCAGTATCAGTGAATTACCCCAAAACTGTAGGTTAGAACAGCAAGAGAAAATTGGTTTATAGCTTGGACTTTCTTCCTACATGTTAGGGCTGTTTTCAGTATTATAGTTTTCTAAAATATTCCATACTAAGTTTTGTTAGTATTTGTTCATGTTTTATTGACAGTCCTTCATCAATTCCCAAATATTTATACATTTCCACCTGCTCAAGTTCCTTTACATCACATTCCTGTCCCAGACTGATATTTTCTTGGTGCTGCAGCTTTCCTGATTTTAATGTTGCTTTTGCACATTTATCAAGACCAAATGACAATCTTATATCATCTGAGAAAGTTTTGACCACTTGCGGTTGTGCTTTCAGTTCCTTATCTGATGAACTGTAATGTTTTATATCATCCACAAAAAAAGATTAGAAATCTTTACACTTTGTTGTTTTCTGGGAGCCAAATTGTAACCATGACCTAACCTGTTAAGCAGACAGCTTAATGGGTTAAGGGAAAGACAAAAGAACAGCAGTGAGAGTGTCACCCTGGAATATCCCCCTTTGAATTTTTATCCCTGGGATAATCATTTGTCCTTTATCATGGCTTAGCTGCAAAATAGTTTGCCACTGTTTCATGGTCACTATAATGTAATTAGTCAATGCAGGGTGTATCTTACACACAGTGGCGGCTGGTGACTTCAAATCAAAGGGGGGCTGCAGGAGACAGCTGAATGGGTGGGGTCAATGGGAAGGGGTGTGGCCAACTAGAAAGGGGAAGAGCTATGCTCAAAACACAACAACTAACTAAATACACTGCCCTGGGTGCCAAACCATCATTATGAGAGTCCAATCAAGACAAAATGAAGTGTAGAAGAATAAAAATATTTCAATGCATTGGCTGCATGACAGCTTACTTAATATCTAGATGGAAACAAAAAGGTTGTGAGGCATGAAAAAATAAATTAGTTTTTAAATACATTAATGGAATGCCAGTCAAAATCAAGTAGCACTCAACTCAAACCACTTTTTGCACTGCAGTTCTAATTATAATTTATATTCAGCTTTATTAAAGTACCAAGTAACACGCTGAAAGTAGAAATGTCTGATGCCCCCACTTGTAAAAATGTTTCTTATCCAAAAAAAGACCTGCTGCCTGACAACTATCTACTTGTTTCATGGGGAACACATGATCAAAGTAAAAAATGAAAAGCAAACAAGAAATAAGCTCAAGATACATTGCTTAAAAGGATTACTGTACAGGTTATGGACCACACGATTGGCATTCTGTTTAGTTTACGGGTAAAGCCTGCAGAGATGACTGGAAGTCTCCAAGTGTAATGAGCTTCTTAAAATAATGTAATCTGTCCTTTATTACCAATACTGTCATATACATTTCAATACCCAAGGCTTATACATTATCTAGTTAAGTATTCTCTACATGGCAACAACAGAAAGGCTTTCAATGTTGGCAATTCTTTAACAGTATGCTTATTAAAGCTTACTTGCATCTTACGATCTCAGCCAAGCTTACCTGATGGTCATTAAAGTATTGCTATTTAAACAGAGAGTAACAGGCCCTTTCAGTAATAAGCATAAATCAACAGTACAAAAAATATTGCAGAAACCAGACCATTCTGCAAAAATCAAGGACAGATGAAAAGCCACTCTAGTACTTGTGTCTACCTTGGATGGGGGGGATACTCTGCACATTTACACTGCATAACTACTCCTTGCCTTGCTTTGACACATCCAGAGTCACTACATGGGGGAGTGGGGTGCAACAAGTATGTCACAATTTGAAATGTCTCTGGCTGACTGTGGTGGCCGACACATTTGTCATACCTCTCAACCTCAGAGCAAGAAATCTGGACAAAGCCATACAAAGAAGTGGGACAAAGGCCCAAAAATAAGGGCAATTTTTAAATATTGCTCTTATAAACTTAGAAAGATAATAGAATAGGTCTTGCATTAGTATGAATTTTCTGAATGGTATGAAATCTGAAACTCAAATGTCTGTCATTATTTTCTAACTTCAGTCTTTAATGATTTGTCACTAATTTGCCAAAAAAAACACCATTTTGCCAACCCCCCCCCCCAATTTTATGAAAAATGGACCAAAAATGTGATGTAAAAATTTAAAATAGCCACACAATACAGCTGGGAACCTGTCAAAGAAGGGACACTTTAATATTAGTACTGCTAACTTGAGCAGCTGACAAAATAAAAGAATCTACATGCATTTCTGAAATAAAAGTAATCTATAACTCTGATTATTACAGTTATTTCTTAATTGTAAACCCTCCATGTTTTCTTCCAAAATTGCTATTTTGCGGAGGGATTATTAGGGGGAAGAGCAACATTTTGAGCCAAAATCAGGGACAGTTGAGAGGTTTGGCTATGCCTAATTCTATAAAGCAATTTATTTGCATGTAACTCTCAACCTGTTAATGCAATAAATCTGGACAAGGCCAAATATATTGGGGGAACATATAAACAGTACTAAAATTGCTTTTATATAAACTGAGACAGTTGATAGAACAGGTCTTACTTTAGCATGCATTTTTCTGAAGGTTATGAAGTCTGAAACTCAGTGTGTCATTATTTAGTGACTTAATTCCTAAATGATTTGCCAGAAAACCACAAATTTTATGAGGAACAAATCAAAATTAAGAAGCAAAAATCTATTCATTCTCTGAAATTCTGGACAGTTGGGAGGTATAGTTCAGCTGGGGCTGTCTTTAAGTTTGCCGCCCTTCCCCCTCACAAAATCATGGTCAAATGGAGCCTCCCCCTGCAGCCATTCCAATGATCCATTACTTGGCTATTTCACTCCATTTACCATAAACACTAATGTGCATACTGATTTACTTCTATGATGATTTAGACTTCATTTGAAAGTTTTATTTTGCATTTTACAGCACAAACACTAAGACAACTGCTAAACAAACTTAGCATTAAAACTTCTCTGCCCTTGAAACTCACATTAATTGAAACAGCATTGAAACCCACATTCAAAGAAAAATACATTTTACCAGTGGCAGAACTGCCCAATTCAGAACATCTTTCCAGTAAACAATGAAACAAAATGCATGCACCCATAATGACAAAACTGCCCAGTTCAGAACATTTCCATCATAAAAGTCTACTCAAACTTCTACAGTCCACCATTATCAGTAAATATGCATAATTCTACAGTCCACCATTATCAGTAAATATGCACAATTCTACAGTCCACCATTATCAGTAAATATGCACAATCTCTGAAGAAGTAAAAAAGTCATCAAAATAATTCAACATTAAATAAATCTGTAACTAATGAAGAGGTTGCTGCTAGCAAACACCTTTATATTTCATGGTTTCATCGAAAAATTAAGTGTCTGATGCCCCTTTAGAATAAATTGCCTATATTCCATTAAAATGATAAGCTAGTAATATTGCAATAGGAAATGGATAGCAAACCAATAACAGGCTCATAGTTAGTATCTTAACTTTTTCAGTACGGCAGCATTCACCCCTTGTGGGAGTAGAACCAACAACCTTCTGCATTAAAAACAAGTACACAACCTGTTGTGCTATTAACAATGCAAGCTGACTTAGCACAAGCAGCACTAAACTTCTCTTCCCCTGCAGCTCTCATCTCCTTGTAAAATCTACTCAATACTCAACTGCATCTCAACTTCGCAACACAAGAAATCTGGAAAAAGCCAAATTTATTGGGGGGGGGGGGGTCAAAAGCCCAAAAACCAGGGACACATTAAACATTTCTTGTATAATCTTGGAAAGTTGCTAGAATAAAATGCTGTGTTAACACCATAAATTTTACTGCCAAGGTCCCTGTGCAAAAGAGTCAGAGCAACATACCACTATGCCAAATCAGCTGCTTTGTGAAAGAAAAATGCTGTGTTACCACCATACATTTTACTACCAATGTCCCTGTGCAAAACAGTCAGAGCAACATACCACTATGCCAAATCACCTGCTTTGTGAAAGAAAAATGCTGTGTTACCACCATACATTTTACTGCCAAGGTCCCTGTGCAAAACAGTCAGAGCAACATACCACTACGCCAAATCAGCTGCTTTGTGAAAGAGCGGAATACTGAAACTTAAATGGCTAATTTCTCACCATAGCTGTCAATCTCTTAGCACAAAACACCTGGACAAACCCAGTAATGAGAGAATACAGCCCTCAAACATATTCAGTGAATTCAGTTCTTGCCATAGCTGTCAACCTTAGCGCAAAAAAACTGGGCAAAGCCATTAATGGCGTAATACAGTCCCAAAAATAAGGACAAATTTCAAATATTCATCTTATAAACTTAGAAAATTGCTAGAATAAAAGGTTGTGTTATTATGTATTTTCTGAAGAATATGAAGTCTGAAATTCAAGTGCCTGTCAATTTTACTTCTGACAGAACAAAAACAATTTTCAGCAGAGGCCCAGGGAGAAATACTGCAGACACATGTCTTTGTAAAATGGCAGGACACCAGAGCAAATCCACACAAACACAGGGATGAGATGCAGACTCCACACAGAAGGCACCCCAGCCAAGAATCAAACCAGAAAACCTATAGCTGTGAGGCAACAATGCTACCACTGCACCATCAAATATGTAAAGAATTAAACATTCAGAAACCTGAAGTCTGAAATTCAAATGCCTGTCAATTTTATTTAACATTTGTTAATCAGGACAGTCTGACTTGGAACAAAAAAACAATTTTCAGCAGAGGCCCAGGAATAAATAATGTAGACATGTCTTTGTAACATGGGAGGACACAAAAGCAAACCCACACAAACACAGGGAGAAGATGCATACCCAACACAGAAGGCACCCCAGCCAAGAATCAAACCTGAGAACCTGCAGCTGTGAAGCAACAATGCTACCACTGCACCATCAAATATCAAGCATTGCAGTATTTAGAAACCACAGATATTATGAGGAACAGATCAGATCAAATATGAGGCAAAAATCTGCAATTTTTTTACAAATGGTGGTAGGTAGGGAATTCAGGTCCTTAACACCTGCATACAAGGTTCAAGCCTGAGGTATTCCCTACCACACCACCATGAGTTTGTTCTAGCCACCTAACAACTGGGGCATTTACACACACACACACACACACACACACACACACACACACACACACACACACACACACACACACACACACACACACACACAGTCAACATATTTGTTATCCTGGAAGACAAGAGCTGGGTAGCTGAGAGCAGTCCATGCTGTTAAATTTGGTAGACTCTTCTTTACTTGGTGCTCATAATTCCTATAATGGCTCACTGGAGCTGTGCTAATGCTGATAGCCATGGGAAGTTTGCATCTCAGAATTATCACCATCCTGCAGGGTAGGTGAACTGACAATGTCCACTCAATCATATCCTTCCTGCCCCCTTTATCTAAGTGCTACTGCAACAAATTGCACATCAGACATCTGGGGTGCACTCGTGGCTTCATAACTCTATGCCATGGCAGGTGGGGGGTTGATTAAAAGTTATTTTCACACCATGATACTAGGAAAATATATGTTATTCCTATGTGAAATTGGAATGTATTTGCAGAGAAGTATGTAGGTTTGTGTAGTGCAAAATGTTGAATGTTCATAATATTGACAGCTTTGCACAGCATAAGAAAATACCAAATGGAACAAAAGAATGTTAGATGCACCTGTGATTTAATTGTGTGATTGTCAACTAATGTGGAGAGTACGAGGTACATGCGGATATATATGTGGGCAGTAGAAGATTCTGTTTGCTTTGCTTAAGTATTGCTAAACAAAGCCACAAAATAAATATGTGATTGATTGTTTGGGTAGAAAATAGTGGTGCAGTTTCAGAGTATGAAATGGCAATAATGCCTTTCTTTAGGGATATTTCTTCCTTCCTTGTGTCTCTATACTCTTGTAGTTGGCATGTATGTGGGTATATATATGCAAGCCTATCCCTCCATTAAAAACACAAATTGTTGATCCATCAATGATTGACATCTCATAATTGAAAAAAAATAATCATTGATCCACAAAGGATTGAAAACACAAAAAAAAAGCAAACTTTTTTTTGAATGAGGGCCAAGCCCACCTGATCACCCTATATCTCCTTCAAATTATATGTGGCAGTTTTGAGATCATATTTCTGTCAGGAAAAGGCACATTCCCAGATCCCTACCATACCGCAATATTGTGGTGTAAAAAGTCAGTACATTATCAGCTAATTTTCAGACATTTGTACCAGCTCTTTCACATGTTGATCAAATATATTGTCAACAAAAACATTTAAATCTTCTCTCTATATATAAAATACACACACACACACACACACACACACACACACACACACACACACACACCCACCCTTTGTTCCTCTTACCTTCCATAGTGCGATGTAGATCCCTTCCACACACCCATAGTGCGATGTAGATCCCTTCCCCTATCCGCAATCCATATAGCTGTGGCCATTACATACATCCCATAGCTGGCGCATTCGAGCACATCCCCGCGAGATACCTGATGAGACTCCTTACCATTACATCCCCGCGAGATCTCCAGCCTGCCTGCCGACGTTGCAGTCCGGGTCCGACCTGTTCCCAGCGACAGTCTATGCAGTTAAAACTGCATAAACTTCTGGGAGCTCTGTTCTGACATGTTTCCCAGTCCGGACTGCTGCTGAGACAGTCTGCGCATGCTCCATGCTCCAGACTGTCTCAGCAGCAGTCCGGACTAGTGCGCATTCGTGAAAGTCCGCGATTTAAAAAATTTTTTTATCTTTTCTTTTTCTTTTATTTTCTTCTTTTTCTTTTATTTTCTTTATTTTACAGCTGAGGGGGCTGCAGTCTGGCAGTCCAATAGCACAGGCCGCCCCTGCTTACACATTTGTAAGCACTCCTGTATCCATGAATGTGCAATGTTTCAATTTTTTTAATCTATCCAGGCCATAGTTAGATTCTTTTCCTTTTTTTTGATAATTCCCCATTATGCCTTTATTTACCAAAAAGGATCCTTTGTTCCATATGACTTTATTTTGTAACCCTTCTATTCTTTTGCTATGATTGAGTTTTCTTCTACATGACTATTAACTCTGTTGGCACCAGTTCCAGTATTTAATTTTTACACTGTCAGAAGGCAAGTTACTGATCTATAGTTTTTCGGATAGCTTGCATGTTCACTCTTAAGGAGGCATATTGTTTTTCCTGGTGTTAACTAAGCTGGTGTCTGTTCTGGATGTTGATATAAGTAGTTCTTACTCACGGCTGAATCCTCATATAACATGTTAAAACTTTTAGCCAGAAGCTAGGAATTGCATCTGGTCTGGGGATTTCCATTTAGGAGCTTTTCTTAATTTTGTTTAATTTTCTCTGGCTGTTACTTCATCCTATTTCATATCCTGAACATTTGATCTTTTGTTTGTTGTGTTCCAGAAGGTCTTCATAGATATTTCACCAAAATGTGTCTGTTTTTGTTTTCTTTTTTTGATGGTGTTTCTGTTCCTTTTGCTTTGTTACCCAATTCTCTATAAAACTTTTTTGGGCCATCAATGAAGTACTTATTTTGTACCTTTCCTTTATACTTATTTGCATATCTTCTAAGTTTTTCTGCCTGTGCTGATATCGTTAGCTTATTATTTGCAATCGTGTATGACTGATCCTGGTCTGTTCTGATACTGCACATTGCTTTTATCATGTCTGTCTTTTAAGTGTTTTTGCTGATCTGTTCCCTCTTTTAGACTATTCTAACGGTGATACTTCTTGTTTTAACTGCATTAACGTTTTCTATATTCAATACTTCCATGATGGCATTTGATTTCTTCTCTTCCTTTCCCTTATTGCCCTGTGTTTTTGTGGTAAGACATTATCTGTTATTAATTTAGATGCACAAGAATATCTCCTATTTGCTACTGTTATATCATATACATTTCTGTTAATAGTCTTGATTGCTGTGTCTTTTTGTTTTATCAGACTTCTAACATTTTGGGTCTTTTTGACTTTCTGTAATATATTACTTTCATTGACCTTAATATGTATATCCATCTCTAGTAAATCCAACAGCTCTTCCTTAGATCATTTTCGTCTAAACCGAAGGCACGTTCTTTGCTCTCTATTTCCTACAGCCATTCTACAGAAATTTCCAGAAAATCTTCCTATGACATATTCTTTTCAGCTTCATCCCATGTCATCTGTTGCTTTTTCATATGGGAACTCACTGACCTATTACTCTACAACACTGACTTTGTCAGAGTTGACAATGTTTCCAGCTCCTTCTCTTGCTGTGCAACTGCAAATGAACTTTTGTACTGGTTTCCTGCTGAAGGCTCTACAGTATCTTCATGTGGCAAGTGGTGCTCCCCATTCTACCTGTTTCTCCTTAATCTTTGGACTCATTGTTCCATCATGCTGTGATGTTACCAAAGATGGATTTCCTACACTAAATCTTTCACTTCACGTTACTAAATCTTTTGTACTATCCCCCTTTGTTTTGTTTCTTTTTGTATTGTGAAATGTTCCATATCCAGATGCTTTGCCTGTATTTCTCTTCAAATATGCTTATTTTTTTGTATTGGTTTGTCGTGCTTTCTCCTTTGCATAAATATTGCACTATATTTAATCTATTTTTCTTTCCCATGTCCATATTTCTTCTTCACGTCTTCTGCTCCTGCAGTTTCTCTATACTTTGGGGACTCATTGTTCCATCGTGCTGTGAGTTAACATTTTAGACTTTCTGCATTACATCCTTCATTTCACAGGAATTCCATAACTCCAGCTTCAATTTAACTTTAATTTACTAATCTTCTATTCTACATTCCTCCTTTGTAATCTTATTTTTTGTACTATGGGAAATTTTCCATATCTGGGTGCCTTCGGCTGTACTTATCTTCACATATCTTTGGGGATGCTTTTTTGCATTGATTAGTTTGTCTTTCTCCTTTCCATAAATATTGTACCAGATCAGATTTATTCTTCCTTCCCATATCCCTGTTTCTTTTTTATACCTTTCAAAACACTCTAGGTTTTGTTCTTTATATTTTCCCATTTCCTTGGTTGCTTCTTTTTACAAATGGCCTAAAGTTTCTTGATCTACATAATGCTTTCCATGAATCTGTTAGATTAATGAACACTAAAATTTGAAGCTTTTCTTGTGCAAGTATTTTTCGTTCCTCTTAATTTTCTCTCGTAATCTTTGAGTATCTTATATTTTGGAATGATGGCCTTTTTTGCTTAATACTAACCGCGCATAATTTCTCTCTTATCCTCAATCCAAATTGAATACTCACTCTATCATCTTTATGGCTTTTTTTTTTTGTTCTGGCAGTTTTTGTGCTTCTTGTAGACTAATACTTCCTTCTATAACAGGGGAAGGCATCTTCCCCTGTCCCTGGCCTAACCCCATTTTAGGAATGTTTTCATGTCTTGGGGATTCTACACTGTGATTTTCTCCAGTCCTGGCACCAGTGCGAATACCAGGATTTTATTCTGGGGTTTATGCATGTCTTTTCTAGTTTTTAATCTACTTCTGCCTGTGATGTTTGCTATATAAAATACAGTCACTCTAGATGACGCTCGTCCATTCCTTATTCAAAGTGATTCCCAATGGCATTGAAGTGGAGTATATTAGATGTTTTTTAACTGAGTTTAGTGATTATTCTAATACACAAGGGATGGTAATTTGTTATTTACTTGAATTGATCTTGGAAAATAATGTTTTTCTATTTGGCAATCAGCTTTATTTGCAGAAGTTGGGCATAGCTACAGGCACTGCATGTGCCAATAGCTACACTAACATGGTGCTAGCACATTGGGAGAATGTAGAAGTGTATACATGTGAATTTTATAAGCAGGTGAGGTATTTTAAAAGATTTGTAGACAATTTTTTTTTTAATTTGGGATGGTTCAGTCACTGTTCTTAGACAGTTTGTTAGTTACTTTAAGGGACTACTATGTATCCGAAGTTTACTTTGAATTACTCTCTTAGTAATATAGATTTTTTTAGATGTGATCATTTTTAAAACTGATAATGGACATTTCAAAACAAAGCTATTTAGGAAATCCTGTAGGAGAAATAATGTTTTCCACAGGTCTAGTATGCATCCGAGATTTACTTTTAATCATATTATGAAAGGTGAATATTCTTGCAAGCATCAAGGTTACATAATGATGATAATGCTCTGAAAGGGACATTTGATCAAGTCAGTGAAGAACTCCTTCAGAGGGGTTATCATAAGGAAGAGATAGCTAAGGTTAGAAAAGAAGTAGAGCTGGCAAGGGATGGTAAGGGTAGAGTTTACTTTTCTCTACATAGTGAATCTAGTGATAGTAAAGAGCATGCTCGAATGTAACCAGGATATCTTTTCCTTATAGTAGTGATGTTAATTTAGTGTGCGAAGTAGTAAAGAAGCACTGGTCACTACTAATGTGGGATGACAGAGTTAGGCCAATAGTAGGGATAAATCCTATGTTTGCATTTAAAAATAAAAAATCTTTAAAAATGAGGTTATGTTATTTCTACCAAGCTGAACTGAGGTGGGCTATAAGCCACAGCTCTGAGCTGAGATACCAGATGGCTAGAGGCTTTTGAGCTTCCAAAAAAACATACTTTTTTTTTTTGTTTATTTATACTATTTACTGCAGTTTTTTATTGCCTGCCACCTACTTTTATACTGTATTTACTCTGTTCTAAACTACACTGTTGTACTGCAAATGCATGCTATACTGTGCCAATAAAATCACGTTTTATTGCTGTTTTCATTGTTTAGCAAGCTTTTTTGTTGTTTCCACTGTTTAAGTATTTATGGTATTTTTTCACTGTTTTAAATCTATCTGTTCTGCCTGCTCTGGTTTTCCCACAAAATGATCTAACTATTTAAATCATTCTTTAGAGCCTTCTGGCAGATTTTATGCTGTTTTATATGTTTTTATAGGGTCTCCCTCCTAATATTGAGCTGTGTTATACATTTTCTAGTGTTGTCTACTTAAACTATGGTAGCTAGTAGCTGTAGCATAGTCCAGATCCAGGCCTGCTGCTTCTGGAACTGTTTGTAATGGTTTGTTTGCTCTGAACACATTTTCCAGGCCATCTTGAATTGAAAGGGGTCTATCAGCACATCTGTGAGAGAATAGTGTTTGATTGCCACCTGTCTGGTAAAGGAAGGTCGGTCTAGGGCTTGGAATAAGCTTCTGGTATTTAGGCCCTGCATCTGAGCAGGTTTCTGCTTGTTCACATGTCACACAGCACCACACACTACCACACAACTATGCTCCAAAGCCGGACAGTTAAATTCAACAAATTTTCCCTTAAAACCAGGCAGAAATAGCCATTCGCTGAGCTCCTCCAAGATCATTTCTGAAAAGCCACCCCAGTGACAACAGTCATCAACCTAGTATTATGGACAGTTGGACTACCCTTGTTTTCTCCTGCTGACCTTGTTGACTTGGGTCTCTTGAAGCAGTGTAGCAATTGCCTTATGAATACAGACAACCCTCTACTAATAACACAGACTAGTGCAGAGTGAGAGAGATGTATTTAGGCCAAGAATCTAGAATCCATCCTCTCTCTCACTCAAAACAATAACACAGAGAAGGTTGTCAACTCACCCACCACTACATATTCACAAAATACCACTACTCCTACACATACCACTGCTCACACACATAGTACACATCAAACAAGCAAATCCACATATGCAGAGGTTCTTTCAAAAAACTTACTGAAAGACCAAAGACCTCTAAAACACATCTGCTACTGCTAACACAGTCTCCACAGCACCCATGACACATAGCAACACCAGTATCTCACCCACCAAGCCCGTAATGTGTAACACGCAAAAACAAACTTTTCTTGTCATTGGAGACTCAATAGTGAGACACATGGATGTTCCACTGACCTGGATGGACAAACAGAAAGTCATGGTCAGCTGCCTGGCCGGTGTCAGGATTCGCCAGCTCACACATGCACTCAGGTCTCTTAGCAACAAGTATTGCTATGACTCAGTCATAGTTCATGTTGGTGCAAATAACCTGAGACTTACCTCACTGAACTATATGAGGAGAGACATGGTCGAGCTCTCTGAGTATGTGTCCCAGGCAGGTATGTCCCTAGCCTTGAGCAGCATACTATCCTTACCTAGAATGATGCCACATTGAAAAAAAAAAATAATTGATTTCAATAACTGACTCAGCTTTTGGTGTCATTCCAAGGAAATCCAGTTCCTGTCTGGCTTGGAAGCCATGGTTGAAAAACCTCACTGCTTTGCTAGAGACAGTTTGCACCTGGCACCCCTAGGCTTTCAGCTGTTGGCAAAGGCTCTTGCATTCCCCATAGTGCCTTTTTTAGGCAAGGTCTTGAAAACAACATTACTGACATGAAATTAACCAATCAGAACAAAATAAGGGTCATGCTACTATATGCTAGGAGCATAATCCAAACATTGCACTACCTGGAAGCACGTCTATCACTAGAAGATGTAGATGTCTTTGCAGTCACAGAAACTTGGTTTAAGCCCTTACAGAGTACCCCAGCCCTGCAAGGCTACAATGCCTTTCACACCTTTAGACCAGAAAATGACCGTGTGAAAACCAAATGAGGGCAGTGTTTCAATCTATATTAGAGATAAATTCACTTCCCATTAGTTAGACTGGACAACTTCATGGAGTTACTCTGGGTCCAGGTTATGGTAGGTAAGACCCCCCCCCCATTTAAGCCCTTGCCAGTTATAGATTCCCCATTCATGGGTCATGACACCCAAGAAGCCTACTTAACCACACTGAAGCTAATCCAAATGTTGCTAAACGCATTGGTTATAGGAGATTTAAATGATCCCACCATCAACTGGGAAACCTACTCTAGCCCAAACTCACTAGCAAAAAAGTTCCTTGACTTTGTGAATTCAAATGCCCTGGAGCAAATTGCCCATACCCTGATAAGAGGAACAAACATTCTAGATCTGGTTCTCACCAACATGTCAAACTGGTGCTCTCCTGCAACTGTTGGACCCTCATTAGTTAAAACTGACCACAAATCAGTCATCTTCAAACTGACGCTAACACCAGAACTCACAAAGGATGAAATCAGACTACAAAACTACACCAAGGCAAACTATACCCTCCCAGGTGAATATGTAAATGCATTCCAAGCCCCACCCCAAGCTGAAAGTGATAACTATGCTGAAGCTTACACTAATGCCATGTACAATCACTTGCATGAGTGTATAAACTCGGCTGTACCAGATAGAATCAAAGCCAGAGACCCAAGTAAAATCAAGCTGCCATGGTGGACTTCCAGCATCAAAAAACTCTACAATAAACACAAAAAACTTGTTGTCCAAAAAAACAAAGACAAGGACCCAGTGATGGAAAAGTACCCTCCTTAGTCTTAACAGGCAAATAAGACAGCTTGTCAAATCCTCCAAGAGCTCCTTTGAGAGAAACCTAGCAAGTACTACCAAGGATAACCATAAGGCCTTTTACAGCTACGTACGTAACCTAAAGGGTAGGATCCAAGCATGTGAAGAACTGGTGGCCAATGGTATCACAAACACTGACCTCACAGAGATAGTGAACCTGCTAGTGGATAGGTTTGGTGAAAATTTCACTCCCTTATCCCCTCCAAACTTACAACAAAACCTTCCCCAAACTTCCCCACCACCTTCCACATATGAAGAGCTGGTCCTCAAAGTTCTGTCCAAGGCAAAGAACATGGCCTCTTATGGGACCAGATGACATCCCAGGCTGTCTTCTAAACAGGCTAAAACATGAACTAGCATCACCACTAAGTACCCTTTTTAATCATAGCCTCACCACAGGCTTTGTTCCTGCAGAATGGAGAAAAGCTACAGTTATTCCCCTCCACAAAGGTGGCCTGGCAACACACCCAGGGAATTACAGAACCATAAGCCTGACCAGCCTCATCTGTAAGGCCATGGAATGCATCACTATGGACCTCATAAATAAAGACATAGGTGACCTCCAAACCCTGGATCCCACCCAATTCAGCTTTGTGAAGGGCAGATCCTGCCTGTTAAATCTGGTGAATTTTTTTGAAAGTGTGACCAAGGCCACTGATGTGGGGAAATCTCTACACACAGCATACCTCGCCTTGGTAAAGGCTTTCAACACAATCTTACATTCAAGCATTACCAATAAACTTAGCAAACTGAATGTAAATCCCTTCATTGTCAGACACACACTATTAAGGTGGGTGACTCCACATCAACCAGCAGACCTGTTATCAGTGGGGTGCCACAGGGGTCAGTGAATGGCTCTCTATTGTTTGGTATATACTTCTCAGAAGTTCAGGTCAAAACTAAAGGGTCACGGCTGACCACATTTGCAGACTACTGCAAGCTAGGTGCAATCATTGAATCCCCAAATGATGTCAGTATACTCCACAAGGATCTCACAGAGACCAACGACTGGTGTATTAGTCACAGTCTCAAGGTGAATGCAGAGAAATGCATCATCATTCCCTTCATCATAAGTAATATCCAGTCTCACTATCAAATCAACAATAATACCCTAAGTACCCATGAAGTGGTAAGGGACCTGGGATCACAGGTTGACCGCGACCTTAACTTTGACCACCATGTATCTAACATTGTAAGGAAAGCTTTCCATGTAGCTCACTTGATTAGTAAAGGCACTGCCTCGAGAGCAAAAGAGGTTATAACCTCCTTATACTTTGTACTTATCTGGCCCATAATTGAGTATAACACCCAATTTGGTATGTACCATACTAAGCACCGGCAGCAATTAGAGAGATCTCAGAGGATTCTAACAAAAAAGATCAAGGGGCTCCAACATGTAAACAAAGAAGATCAAGGGGCTCCAGCATGTGCCTTACATAGACTGACTAAAGTCCCTGTCACTATGCTCTGTATCATACAGACTTCTTAGGGAAGTCTTATGTCTGGCCTACAGAGCAAGCCAAGACCCAAACCTAATGAACTTACTACATATCCATAAATCAATTGGATATAGGCTACCCATTCCAGGGACCTAAACATGGCCTGCAACCTAAATAGGACATGCTGGAGGGGCAGATGTATCTCACAGTGACTGCCATGTCTTTGGAACATGCTAACAATTCATGTGACACTGTTTAAGAGGAATCTGGACATGTGGATGGGGCACCATAAATTCTTATAGGGGATAAACCATAAATTCTTATAGGGGATAGCACCCACAATGCTCCTGGACATGGGCAGTCATCACTAATTGCAATCTTGGGTACTGAGTAATACTTCTACGCTATTACATTGGGTTGAAACAGCTAGGCCTAAAATGACCTCTGGATGGATAGCATACTAATCTCCTTTGATCCTATGACAAGTAATATAAGACTGAAGTTAGTATGAGGGTACTAAGCCGTATGGGATGTGTAGAGCTTGTAAATTTGTTGATACAGATATGTGTTTTCTTCAGCCTGTAACAAATAAGACATTTTATTTTAAGGTAAATGCAGATTGTACTACCAGGAATTTAGTTTATTTAGCTAAATGTGTTATTTGTCCCTACTTTTACATTGGGAAAACCAACTGCATGCTCAAAGTACGTATTATGCAACATCAGTATAGTATTAACAGGGGAGATCTTACAAATGCATTAGCTATGCATATTAATGTGAAAGATAGGGAGCATATTTTTTAATTTTTTGTTTTACAGGTACTTACTGAAGAGCAATGTGAAGGGGATATTGTCAACAGGACTGAACAAGCAGAGGCTAGATGGATTACTTTATTACAAGCTAATAAAGAACATGGTTTAAATGGTGTAGTCCCTTTAAAGCTGGTTCTTAAGGCTAGAGGGCTACGTCATTGAATTTTAAGCAGTTTTACTGGACAGTTTGTATTTTATTGTGCTGACTGCTCTGCTACTTGATGATTTAGAGTATATATAGCGGTTTTAATGTTATATAGTTTATGGTCTGATGAATTATCTTTGATATGAAAACACTTACCCTGTTTAATAAAGTTCCTGTTTTGTTTTGCTTTTTATAGCCATGCTGACTGGTTCTTCTTGTTTCATTGAAAATATAGTCTATATATCTGTGTCTTGGTAAAATTTTGTAAAAGCAGGGTCCACCTCATGAAGGTACTCACCAAGAGTTGTGAATGAGTTCAATTCCAGCAATGCTGCTCTCCTTTGATTGACTTTATCATCTCTCCATTTGGACACCATTTTATTTTTATTTATTTTTTGTAATGTTAACATTTTCAGTTCTTGGGCTATATAAATATGCTTATAGGTATGTTGCAAAACTGCATTTTCAGGAACTGATCTTAACTGAAAAGCTTTCTAGCCAGGAAATCTGCGGGTGTCAAAAAATTACCACCACCACCAACTGAGATGTTCAAGAGAACAGTATGGCATAAATGTAATTGTAGTAGATAATAACTGCTACAAAATAACCTCTTATCCAAGTGGTGGCATCTTAAAGTTATATGCATGTGGACAAGTATATATATTAGCCTATTCAGAATTCTTAGCTTACTGCTAAAGGTGAAATGCAAATAATTGTTTTCAAAGTGGAATTATCCATTGTCTTTAAACAATGAGCATGTATAGGTTTTTGATATCCTGTACAATGTTCTTTCTAAAGGTGGTGTGCTCAGTCATCTGTCTTAATTATTTTGATAGACTGTTCCAATTAACTGTGACAAACCCTGAGAAGTTCTTTTCTCCTACCGTTTTTATGAATGGAAGTCTTTAGAGGGTTAAAGACCTATGAATCTCTATATGTACGCTACAAGGGAGGCTATAATGGTTACTTTAGAGTGTAACATAGGGAAGTATCTATTATAGAGAAATATAAAGATGAGTGATGACAGAAGAAAAGTTGTTAGTGCAGTTTTTGGAAGCAACTGTGCCTTATAGAATGTAAGACAGCAATGCTAATTATATGTTGATAGATACATGAACTGACTGTTGCTTGTATCAAGCATGTATTCTGTGAGGACTGAGGAGTTTAGAATGGTCAAGGAAGGTTGTATTAATGTCTGGAAAAAATGACATTTTGGGTCACAGCAGTTCTGGCATCTTTAGGTACGTAACCGTGTTAAGTTAGTTAAGTTGCTGTGTGATAGTGGGGTCTTAAGGCTAGAGCTGGGTCAAGGGCTAACTTGAACTGGTCAGCTTGCTCCAACTGCAAGTAACTGCAAGGTTTGGGGAGCAGAGATGGCAATCTGAAAAAGGATCTGTGTTTCTCTTCAATGTAGAACATTACTGCTGACTTTCTAAAATTATGGGTAGAGAGTTAGTGACAGTGTAAGATGAAATTACACTGCAGATACTCTGAGAAAATAATTTACTTATTTTTGGATCTGTGCTATGTATAACTCTATCATCAGCACAGAAAGTAATTTTAGTTTGTGAGGATTGTGGTAATGAGGTCATTAATAAAAGGAAGCATTGCGTAGGTCCAAGAACTGAGAAGTGCAGTCACAGTCTCCAGAGGTGAATGTAGCAGAGATATGAGGGTCACAGAGATGAACAGCAGTAGAAGATCTTTGGTATAGGTTGTGGGAAAGCCATATTATTTGGGAGGGGGGAAGAGCCTTTGGCTTGTGAATATGTCCCCCTTCACCATATTACTTGTGTGTGCTCCCCCTTCACCATATTACTTGTGTGTGCTAACCCTAACCATAACACCACACTTAACCCTATGCATTAAGTTAATAAAAACGCTTTCCTTAACAGTACCATTACACAAGACAAAAAGACACAAAACATAGACTACACAAAACATGCACAACACTAACTCTGTCCCCTTATCTAACCCAGCCTATGAACACTTGCATATTCACAACAGATACTATAATACAGTCTTGAATATCTTCACAACCACCACTTTTTCATCTCAGCATTAATTTTCCTACACATTCCTGCTTGGCTAAAATATACAAAACTAAATTCAACCATATGCGATTCATTCAAATGAGTACTAACTCATTTGTGCATTCTCTCTTTATTGCACCACCAAAAACCATTCTAGCAAATATTCATTTTATGTTTTGTGTTTTATGGGAGGCATGAATTTAAGTTTAGATGGCAAAATATGGCCAATTAAGCAGATGGTCGACAGGTATACATGATGACATAGTTCTCAGGTTCAGGGAATATGCCCTTTCTCTGATATCATGTAATCTTGGTGTTAGCATATAAGGTTAGCAGGAGGTCTGCTTTTTTAAGTTTCACTTTTACATGTGCAAAGGTTAAAGCTCAACATATGCATAGTTGGGAGATGATGTTTGTGTTGTCGACATTTTGAACTGCAATGCATGGATATTTCAATTCTATTCAGCAGATCCATATATATATTATGTGATGCATCTGTCATATTTTTTCTTTTACTGATGTTCATTTTTACTATTAGGTTCCTATCAGGATTCCCAGTTTGTTGTTTGCTCCCCAAGTGAGGTGCTCCTAACACAGATGTTGAAGCATAAGCAAAGCAAGCACCAGATATACAGCAGACAAAGATCCCCTGTAGTAACATATACAAAACAGTATAACAATAAGAATTCCTGAAACCATTTTAATGGATCAGGTTTGCTAAGCTATGATTTACTGGCAAGTTATCTCAAAGGGTTAAGGCTAGAAGCTACTAACGAGCCTAATTCGTTAATTCTTGGCTTGATTCCATCAATTTGCTCTTGCAAATTCTATGCTTCAGAGCAAGCCACTTAACCCGACAGTACACCCAGTTTCCTATGAATAGGCACAGTTGTGACAGTTGGGCAAACTTGTTAACAAGTAAATACATTTTCTAGTCAATAATCTTTGCACCTTTTCAAGCTTCTTCAGATGACTTGTCCAAGACTGCAGAATATAGTGTTTTCTTCCATAATGAGTCAGATCATTGAAATATAATGGTACAATGATCCCATTGGAGGGAAAAGATATACTCATTAAAAGTAGATGAGCCACATAACATTCCTTTTTTGTTACTTTCGCACATTTATACTAGCAACATTTTAAATTATTGTTTATTATTGTCTCTCAATCTTGTGATGGTGATGTCATTTTCTCATGATCCATTTAATTTTGTAAAATGTGACAATAATTTTAAATCTATTTATGATGCTACATTTACTTACATTAAAGCTGTGAATATCAGGTAGGCCTGTGTATTTTTTGTAAACATCTTGCAGAACATTGGCATCTTTTTGTTGAAGCAAAGTAATTAAAGTTAACCAGTTTGCAATTATCAGCATAAGTGGTTATCCAGAACCCTTGCCTCACCATTATATTTGAAATAGACTTAAAAGAAGTTGCTCCATGGCAGAAACTTAGAGGCATAAGTGCAATACCAACAGGACAAATAGGTAATTACCCACTGTAACTCACTGTATCCTGATAATGAAAGGAAAATCTTCAAACTCAAAATATGTTTTTTATTGTATCTTTGTTCTCTGATCTAGTTTAATGTATCATAATCAATAAGTGCTTCTTATAAAATTCTAGGGTCTATATTATATTTTTGAAAGTTTCAAACATCGAACACCATATGGTCGACACCATATGAGCGATGTTTGAAATTTCGAAAATATAATAAAAAAATAAAAATAAAAAACTATACTTACCTAAATGCTGCGCCCCCACACCCCCGCTACTTAAATATTCCTACTCCGAGATTGCACTGCATTGAAGTAAAGGGAAAATATTCCCTACTGCGATTTCTGTGTTACATGTGGACGTTTTGACGTTTCAACCAATCGGGCTCGCTCAATACGCGTTCACCATTTACAATTTTCGATCATGCGATAGGAACCCAAAATTCTAATGTGTTTTTTTCCACAAAATGGGCATTATGGGGCCTGTCATATCAATGTGATCTTATTTTCCCGCTTTTATCTCTACTTCCCAGAATCAGTTTCAAGTCCTCTTTATATTAGTCATAAGGAAATTATATTGTTTCCTCAACCCATTGAAATACAGTGGCAGCAGTGCAAGTCCCATTCATCTTATACACCTTCTGAAACAGGACTACTTCTATTTTCTGCTATATTTACACTCATTTATGTTGCTTTCAGAGCCTGATTTACATTATTCACAGCAGTTAAACAGCTCCAACCAAGGAACATAAGTAATTTGCTGGCCTTTCCATCCATCTATCTACAACCCCCTTTTCCGATTTTTACACATAGGGTTGGGGTGTCAATTCAACAGTGACAGTCATCTAGAGCCAATGTTGATAACACTGGGTGGCTAGCCCTGATGTGATTATTCTTCCATGCCACACTCACAGTGGCCAGTTTACAGTGTCCAGTCCACCTACTGCATGTCTTTAGAATGTGGGTGGAAAACAAAGAACCTGGAGAAAACCCACACAAACAGAGGGCGAACAAGCAGATTCTGCAGTTAAGGCACCCTGGCCAAAAAATGAACTGTAAAACCTCTTGCTATGAGACAACAATGCTTGCATCTGTATCACTGAACCATGACATTTGTAAGGGTAAAAACTTGTACTCCTTCAATTATTGCTAGATTCCTCCTCCACACTCTCCCTGAAATGTCTAAATTGTTAATAGAGTGAATGAACATTACTGGATAATGTGTGGGTCACTGCAGCTACTAAAATGTAATGGACATGAAAATAATTCTGCCATTCTCCTATGTTTGCGGTGAAAGGATTTCTGTTTTTATCTTGAATGACATGCAATTAAAAATGTGCTTTAATAGCTGCAACACCATTTCTCTATTATATCTGCTGTCATATCCTTTTCCCGTTACAGTGCAGCACTGTTCTACATCAAAATATGGATAGCATTCTCATTTTCTATATTTTTGTCACATTCTGGTTATTGTTCTTCAATCAGCAATAATGCTTCCTGTGCTGCCCCATGTAAGAACATTTTTGTCATTGTTCTGTCCAATTCCAATGCATCAGACTTAGCAGTGGGACCAGCTACAGCAAAAGACTGAAAGAAACATGCATGCCAAAAGTACCTCAGTTAAAATTTCCATAATTAAACAATACTCCTGCAGATTATATCACATAAGATATCCACTGTATCGGTTCCCATAAGCAATAAATAAAAAAGCATACCTGCAAAGTGAAAGAATAATGAATCACTTAGATAAAAAAGTATACCAAGTGACTACTGCATCACTATAAGTCACAATGAATAAATACAATGTCCCTGTCAGCAAAGGGCTGTGAATAAAAGAAACACAGGGAAAAGTTGCTATTATTTTTTCTTGTAGTGCAGTTAATGTTTCAACCAAGCTAGTGACACCTCAGCTTGAACTCCACACAAGAATCTGCCTGAAGGTAAGCAGTAATGGTTAGCACTCTGGAGTTTAAATCCAGTAATCTGAGTTCAAATCTCAGTGGGACCTCTTGTTCTCTGAGTTTTTGGATGGGTAATAGAATGTTCACCCCACAGATCACTCCAGTGGGTCTACTTGATAGAGGCACTGGGAACTAACGTCAGGCGGCATGATGCCAGGGGACTTCTACGGGCTAGGCTTGTAAAGGCTCCAGGGCCATTAGCCTAGTACACACCTATGAATCTATGAATAAGACTCCAGGACTTACCAATTTACCAAAGGAATGAAGCGGCAGAAAAATCTTGATGCAAACTTTAGCGGTACTGTAAAGAGAAAAAAAAAAGAGAGATTTCTCCGTGTCTGTGGTATACCATGTATGTCATGCAGGCAGAGACAAATTCTTCTGATAAAGCTTGCAAGAGGGTAAACTTAAAAAAGGTGGGAAAGTTTTCCCTTCCTTTGATTCCAAGGACCGGAAAGGAAAGTTTTATAAAAAAAGAAATCAGTTCCTGATAATTAAACTAAACTGGAACCATGTTGTAAGGAGAAAGGAAATCTTGGGATTCAGTTAACTGCAAGTGAAGGTAGAATTTTCCTGTAACCTATGCTTAATCCATTGAATTACAAATATATTGAGAGGTAATACCTTTAATTTGTCAATTATCCCCTTCAGTGGGATAGTGCTAAACAAGATAAGAAGCACAGTAACCAACAACCTGGGTTTGCCCAGAAGCCAAAGGACTGAAAAATCTAATCTACTAATCTGAAACTAACTTAATTAATTAATAGCAATTTAGACATACTAACTTAATAATAATATACAGGATTATGAGCAGTTTGCGGATCAAAATCTACTTATTTATGTGCTTGAGACATGGATGTCAAGAAATTCACCTCAAGAGCAAAGCTCAGGGTGAGTCTTGGCATTCACGTTGAAAACACATAATTTATGGTTATGATTGAATACCTGATCATAATTCTTTGTAGTGCATGGAGCTTTATTTGCTCAATCTATTACTAGTTACAGGGGAAAAAAAATACTAAGTATTTTGAGAGCTTTCAAAGTCATAAAGCACTTAGCTACTTAACAAGCTCTGTCAGAAAGGTAATGTTACACACAGTCCCCTTATGTTTACAATAACCATGCCATGCTTCTAAACTGTCCAGAATTTCCCAAAATGTCCATTTTTTTTCTTTATATGGTTTAGTCTATTCCTTATAAAGTCTATGGTTGTAGGACAACTTTCTGAGTAATGAAGACACTAAATAACGACATACATTTAGATTTCAGACTTTGTATCCTTCAGAAAATGCACATCCTGTTATTCAAATAACTTTCTATGTTTATAACAGGAAGTGAGAACACATTACAGATGGACTGCAAGCAGAAACAAATCTTTTATTCTGATGCTGTCATTTGCTAGTCAGTGTTGGGGCTACTTTTACAGTCTAGTCCATGTCCCAACCTTAAAAACTTAAGCAAGGGGTTGTTGTTAAGGTTGGGTCTCCTGCCACTGCAGTTCTTAACTGATTTGTCTTTTTCCAAATATTGGTGTGTAATCACCATGCTCCATGCATTACAATTTAATTAATGCCCAGAATGTCTTCTATAAGTAATTATGGTTTCCGTCAATTAATTGGGCCTATTGACCAGTTACCTAGAATTATCCTATTATCTTTCTGTACAACCATTTAGTCTTCAGGAGCATTTTACATCAATTCAAGCTTTATTTCTTAATGATGAAATGATTCCCAGAATTTACTAAATAAATAACCTACCTGCATGTATTATCTGCACAGCATTACTTTTTATGAACTAATAAGAGGTGGGGCAAAATAGAATCAGTTATCTACCTAACTCACTGCTGTCTTCAATATTCCTGTCTGTCTTTGATTTTAGTGGGGTCTGGATTTGTTAAAGTTTTACAGACTGCTGACCTTGTTAAATTTAATATTATATTGACTACTTGAAGTTGTTTTATTGCGGCTCTTGTGATAGCTTTGTCAGAATTTAGACTTCAGCTTTTGTGCCATCCATTTGGTCAAAACCTTATGTTCATCTCCTTGCCTGCCTGACCCATTTGTTGATTTGAGTTGCATTCCTATGGAAGTGCTTCCTCAGGTATCTGTGCTTCAACTGCTGGCACTAAGTTGTATTTTACATGCCAGTAGTCTATTTGCATATTGCCAGCATTTGCTGTCTGCTGCAGAGGTCTGGTGATACTCTGGTTTATTTCCATTTTTTTTAAATGTGACAATGTCTGTAAATAAATGTAACATTTGACAGAAATAATGCAGCTGTGTTCAATTTCTTTTCTCATTTTACCATCTTTGAAGGTCTAAATGAAAAATTATTTTGAATTCTTTGCACACATTTTTCCATTTCTGAACACACTGTTGTATATATTTGTCTCATAAGATGTCTGCCATAGCATTCTGGTCACACATGCAATATTGCCCTAACCTTCTGGTCACTGTATAATTGGTTACTTGAATTCTTGGCATTACTACACTACTACTATAAGGAAAGAAGGATGTGAAAATCTGGTCTACTGACAATGCTTACAAAATGTTTTGAATATCTATAAATCTGAATTGGCTTACTGACAATTCTTGCAAAAATGTTTATAATATTCACAAATCTTGAACAATTTGCTGTCTGGGGATTGTATTGTTAGACCTTCATTGTGCCCGGTTACCAAAAGTCTTTAGGGGATCCCATTAAAAGTGTCTTTCAATGGATATTTTCTCTGTTGTTTAGGATCTGGTCTCAATCGGTCTACTTCAGAATGTCGACTGTTCAGAATGCCGACTTTCATATGGCCGACACCATATGATCAACATTCCAAAAGACCGACATCCTGAAATAGCACCATTTACCTACCTGTAAACACAGTAAAACTGTGTTATGAAGGGGGGCAAGCCCGCCTGCACCCCCACACCCCTTGCTACTTAAATATTCTCACTCCGAGATCGCACTACAGTGCAGGAAAGGGGGATCTCCCAGTCCCGCACTGTAGCAGAATCTCCGCTATCATTTGTCGGCCTTTCAAACGTTTGCTTATATGGTGTTGGCCACATGAGTTTCGAACGTTTGAAAGTTCGAACAAATGAAGGGCTCCTGTCCCATTATATATCCTCTTCTTGTTTATGACAGACTCTCAGCTGCCTCTGTATTACCTCCTTCAGGTACTGATTTATTTAAACCTGCTTAACTAGTTTAAAAGCTGTTAGTGACAATGTATCGATGTTTATTTGTTGAATTCCAGTTTTTCCTGGTGGAGTTTACTGCATTACCATTCTTCCATAATTTACTGTGCCTCAATATGTCTGCTGGCTGCAGATGAGTTAACTGTTTTATTATATGACTGATACTCCACCCTTTTCAATCCATCTAAAATACCTACCAGTAATTTTTGTATACTTGTCAAATGAACTGTATATTGAAATGATGTGAGATCGGGTGCTGGAGGCAAACATATAGTTAACACCACTCACAGAGTTCTAATCCCTACTTTAGTTAGCAAGCATCACCCTGGAGAGAGAATGCTGACAATATCCAATATCTGGGCACTGTGTATAGTACCCTGGGGGCTATGGGTATACATTCCAGAATGGTTTCAGGAAGCCTATCTTCTCTGCACCCCTTATGGTACTGTTTTCTACAAACAGATCAGTCTAAAAATCCAAGAATTATCTCCAACCTTCTTCAAGATGACCTCTAATTCATCTTGGAAACATGGATGTATACTAATGTTGATCCCTATTTAGGGGCTTCAGATCTCTCTGCATTTTTTTGTGATGTAGTACCCTAAAAGTCTAACTAGTTTGGGGGATTGATTATGGCCACCTCTACATATGAACTAGATTTACATGAAAGTACCACCTTTCACTATATTCTGGAAACAGAAATACATTGTGGGTTCTTTCTCTGTCATCCACCCAGTTGTGAGACGACATTTCTGGAAATTTGGGAATTTCCTCGTTGACTTGGTGTTGTGGTCCCTAAAGTGGTTGGTTGTGAGTGACTTCAATATTTGGGTCAATCAGCACTCAATACCTCTGGCAGATGAATTCTTCACTATGAATGGATTCAAGTTTGCTTAGGTAGCCAGTCATGTGACTGATCATTTAGGCCCTACCTTTGATTCAGAGTTCATCTCAGTATAATGCTGTCTATTCTAGAGATGGAGTCAGTCTTTTGGTCTGAACACCACTTGGCATATTTTGCAATTAATTTATTCCAGTTAAAGCCCCCCGTTTTAAACTTATGGAGTACAAGAAAATCAGTGCTGTAAAAGTTGATCAGTTTATTCTTGCATGTTACTGCTTCTGATAGGAGGCAAAGTGCGGCAAGTTGTGCTGAAGACTTTCTTGTAGTCTACAGCATGGCTGTAAAATTCACGGTTGACTTGCTGGCCCCAACTTGTATGTACAATGTTCATCTGGCTCCATGTGAGTTTTAGTTTGATGCCAACTTTGGTGGACTCATGAGAAGAGGAAAAATAATTGAGTATAAACAATAGCTGACTGGCTTCATAGATTATAAGTTCAGGCTTTATCAGCATTATGCTTTCAGGCAAGCAAAGATCTCTTGTATAAGGGTATAATTTCTATCCGGGGAATTATCTTTAGGCCACACTTGTCTGGGTGATCGACAGGCTAAGTGAACTGGCTTGTCTGACTACTGAAACAGCCTATTCATCTGTAGAATATGAATGGGCCACCTGATTCTTTACTGCTAAGCTTCTTTTCATGAGATCAGGCTCTTCTGCCATGACAAGTAAAGGAGTAATACTTGAGTTCACTGGGGTACCCTTTGTGTGCGGGAAACAAAAAAGCACATTTGCTGAAGACTGTTCAATGCACTGTTCTCCAATGTGTTTTTTCTCACCATTTACTGTAACACCATCAGTAGATTCAAATGTCATGCTCTGGCATCCACTGTCAGACAAAAGCAGCATCACAAAAAAAGGGAAGTATTACATTCACTTGATTTTTAATTTCTCCAAATCTTTTGGGTTTCTAATACCATGACAGAAATGGACCCCATTCCTAAGTCAAAGTACAATTAAAGTTCATGAAATTACTATTGTTTCAATCTTTGATGTCAGCCAAAAGTGCTCTTCACAGCACCCGCAATGTGCACATTAATGACTCCTTCTGCATTTCGTATGGGGTTACATGTATTGGTAATATATTTAAATATGACTGTAGATTCTTTTTTATAAGACCTGTTGCTCCTACTACTATTGGAACTGTCTGGGTATCTTTCCTCCACATTACTCTCACTTCTACATGCAGATCCTAATATTTTATTACTTTGTCTCTCTCTGTACACAAGACACTGTAGTCACTGGGTGTGGTGAGCTCAATAATTAATTCATGGACCACTATATCCACTTTTCTAGAATCTGTCTTTTGAACAGTTGGTAATGGATGATCCCATGTGATGTAAACATCATCATTTTCTATGATGCTTTATGGCTCATGTTCCCAGTGTTTTTCAGCCACTTCAGTACCATAATGTTTGCACAATCTCCAGTGCAACAGTCTTGACACATTTTTATGACTTTCAGTATGCAGTCCTTCTGCCATTAGTATGTCACAACCAGCAATAAGGTATGTGACTGTTTCCAATCCAGTTTTACAAAACCTACATTTGTAGGTTTCTCCCACATGTTCAATGGACTTTATAAATGACGATGTATGTAGCTCACTATATTGGGCCACCAATATTAGCCTTTCATCTCTTGGTTTGAATTTGCCTCTCCTTAACCATTCCTGTATTTGTTCCTGTTCAACATGAAGTTCTTCCAGAAGTTTCTATACTTGTAACTATATTTATGCATTTTCTACATTTCTTGCCTTTTCATCTGATCCTTCACCTTATATTCTTTCGTTTGTTTTTTTTGGCACATTCAGTTGCTGCCTGATTTCTATCTACTTCTGGTTTGATTTCCATTCCTGCATTTTAAATCACTGCATTTTCTCTGAGACAGAGGGACATATGAGTGAGAATAACAAAGTAAGGTGGTAGGGGGTATAGGCTTGCCCCCATTCGATTGTTGTTGCCATTCATTTTCATTTAGAAGACTTGGACTTAAAGGATTCTTGTTTGTTGTGATCAACGTAACTGTACTTACTTGCAAGAACATGAATTTCAGATGCCGTATTATACAAGTTTCTGACTGTAGTTTCAGGAATTTGTTGAGTTACACATTTTGAATCCTTCCCAAGCCAATTGGCACTGGTCGAGACTGGATGTGATAGAGCCAGTTATCAGATCATCATCATTTTTTTTTTTGAGAGGAGGGCCTTTCTGACCCTTTCAAAACTGGCATTTACCTTTTCAGTGTTGAAGTCTTCTCTTCATTTTGATGACCTTATTAACTGCCACTCCAACTCTACTCTCTCATGTACTGGTCAGATTATACAGAAACATGTTAAGATAAGTGTATAACTTGATTCCATTATGAGGGACTAATGGAATTCAAGACACATTTTGCTTTGCTTTTTGAACAACACATATGAGTTAAGACAGTTTTTACTACGGTAGTAAATGACCTGCTAGTGATAAAAGATAAATGGCATTACCATTTGCGGGACCATGAGATAAGCCTTAGGAAATGACACAGCTTACCATGTATCCTACTAGAATGTAATCATACATGTTAATTTTCTAGAATGTAATCGTACATGTTGTTAATTTACTAGAATGTAATCATACATGTTCATTTCCAGATACTGTCCTTGAGTAGTCTGCCTCCTATCCGTTGGGACAGTCACAGAGTTGTGTCTGTGATCAATTCTTCTTATTCTTTACCTATGTTTTCCAGAGTGCACAGGGCTCTACATTGGGACTTCTACCACTTTCCATTTACATGGTACTGTACGACATATATGAAGGGAAGGATTACAGTGTTACTCCACAGGGCTCCACATTGGGACTTCTACCACTTTCCATTTACATGGTACTGTATATGACATCATATTTGAAGGGAAGGATTACAGTGTTACCACTATGCAGTCGTACCTCTCCCTTCTTCAAGGACCAATTATAGTCATTAAACACACCTGCACACATACCTCTCAACCTCTTACAGCAAGAAATCTGGACAAAGCCATACATAAAAGTGGAACAATGGCCCAAAAATAGGGACAATTTTTAAATACTGCTCATATAAACTTAGAAAGTTGATAGAATAACAGGTTTTACATTAGCATGCATTTTCTGAAGTGTATGAAGTCTGAAACTCAAATGTCTGTCATTATTTTCTAACTTCAATCTTTAGTGAGTCTCCACTAATTTGTCAGAAAACCACGGTTTTGTGAAAAATGGACCAAAAATGTGAGGCAAAAATCTGGACATTCTTGGAAAATCTGTACAGTTAAGAGGTATGCCTGCACATGATCCTGAGTCCTACCAGTCGCACATATTTGTTAACTGTCTGAAACATATCAAATCCCAGAATATGGTCAAGACAGTGCTTAGCAATTCATGGAACTCAAACTGTCTAACTACATTTTTATATTTTATATGAGTGATAAGTTTAACTTTGTAAGTAATACGTGTGTAATCTCACAGTTATTGTTATGACAGAATGACACTAAGGGTCTTAGTGTCAGCTGAGTCAGGATGTCCTGATCCCATCTAAAGAAATTTAGGCAACTGCTTTCACTTGAGGACCTCTCTCAGTGGTAGTCCACGCTTAGTTCTCCTCAGAGTTCTATTACTGCAATTCCACTTATCTGGGACTGCCTGACTCAGATCCAGGCTATCCACAACTAATAATAAATTCTACAGCAGCATCCAACGGACCAACCAAAAGCAAGGAAGCACAATGTGTAAAAAACACAGTTTTATTCGGTAAGCGCTTTCATAGTAAACATACACCACTTCATCATGATTGGTGATAAAATTATGTTGAGTCAGTATAAATATAACTAAGCTTTTTACTTGTGATATAGGTCTGATGAATTGAATGATGGCCGCATGCTGGGTGGCTGTGCTGAGCCTGTTGGTGAATATGGTAAAGAGCAATTGACTGAGAATTAAGCCTTGGGGTATGCCTACTGAGACCGGTAATAGGGTGGAGAGTTCATTTTGCAACTTAACTGCCTGTTGGCAGTCAGTTAAGTAGCTGAGACACCAGAAGAGGGCTGGCTGAGTTAGGTTTAAGTGAGCAAGCTCATTTAGCAGCTTTTGGTAGGATACTATATCAAAGGCCTTAGACATATCAAGAAAGAAAGACACAATGAGCTGGTTGTAATTTCTAAACTGGTTGATTGAGTTTGTAAAACTAACAAAGGAAGTGATTATATTGTGTGCGCCTCATGGTTTTAAGAAGTCTGAAGTCATGTTGAGATGCAGATAGAAGACTACTGCTTAGTAGATAGTTGAGGAGTTCTCTGTGTATACATTTTTCAAGAATCTTGGCTATGGGAGTGAGAAGGGCAATTGGCCTGTAGTTTGAGAACTCAGTAGAGGAGCCACCTTTGTGAAGAGGGATGATATAAGTGACTTTCCAGAGTTTGGAGATGTACTGCTCAGCAAAGGAATGGTTTATTAGGAGAGATATAGGGTAGGAGATAGCATCTGCTGCTAGCTTTAGAAATTTATTGGGGAGTTGGTCAGCTGTGAGGGAGGAGGGCTTAAGTTTGGAAAGATGTTTTTTGATGGTATAAGTTTGAATTGGTTTGATTGAAAAGGAAATGAGGGTTCTGTCTAATTCATTAGGAATAGATAGGGGGGGTCTTGTTGTATTTTACTAGGGAGAGTATAGAATTGATAAAGTGCGAAATAAATTGTGAGGCAATTCTATCTGTGGAATTTGTTGTGGTTGGAGCTGGGTTTGTGATCTTTTCAGGCTTTAGTAGTTGTATGATGGCTCTCCAAAACTTTGGGGGACTGTTTTGGTGTTTTTGTTGTATAATACAGCTTTTTGTTGTGCCTGATTTTTTTTTTTTTTTTGCAAGGTTGTGTAATTGATGGCAGGTAAGAAGGGACTCTTGATTTTTGGTCTTGTGGCATAGGGACCAGGCTCTGTTTCTCTGTTTGAGGAGCTGCTTGGTGTCATTGGTAAACTATGGTATGTGCTTGGAGTTAGAATTGATCTTTCTAAGGGGAGCTAAGTTGTTTAACATATTGAAGAATTTGTCATTGAAATATTGAACAACCAAGTCAAGGTGCAGATATTTTAAAGGGGACCAGTCACATTATTGCAGGAGGGATTTGAAGACTTCAAGGGAGAAATGTCTTTTTGTTGCGGACAAGTTTGTAAATGATATTTTAAGTAGGGCAAATGCAGTACCTAAGAAGTTAAGTGGGTAGGTAATTACTTAGACTGTCAGGAAGAGAGCCAGATTGGTGACAGTGAGAGGGGTTGTTTGCAAGTGTCCAGTCTAGGATTGATTCTTTTTTGCTATGTTTATCAAATCTGGTTAGGGTTTGTATAATTCAAAAGAAACTATGGACGTTAATAAAATTGAAGGGATTTTCTGAGAAGTAGGTGTACCAGTCCATGTTGAAATCACCCATTATTATGGTTTCTTGACTAAATGTTGAGGCACACCAACAAAGAAGGTTTTCAATAATGTCTGAGTTGTAACTAGGGGATATATAAATAGCTATTATAATGATGTGTTTTTTGGAGTTTAGTTGAAGGTGGGTGATTAGAATTTCAGAATTCAAGAGATCTGATTTGAAATCTTTATAGTTTGACAGTATTTTTATATATTACAGCTATGCTACCACCTTATTTACGAGTCCTGTCATGTCTATGGATGTTCTAACTATGGATTAGAATTTAACTATCTGGTATGTGGGGGTTTAGCCATGACGAGTGCTAATTTGGGAGAGTATTGGGAGATAGTTGCATGAAATTCATGAATTTTTATTTAGGACGCTTCATAGGTTCATGTTCAATACTAAGAGATTGGAGTTACTTCATAGGAGATTAGTGATGTTTGGGGAGTAATGGTTGTTTGGAGTGACAGGGTTTGATCACAGGGTTGAGTTCCTGGATTAGGATATATGTCATCATCTAGTTTGATCAGGGTAGAATTGAATAGAAATAGGTGTGTGAGTTTGATAACTAGTTTAACATCTGTGTGCAGTAAATGTGGGGTTAATTGTGAGTGGGTGTATTTAAATGTAAAGAGTTCTGTACTAGAACTGTTGTAATGGAATGAAGATATGATGATGTTGTTTAAGGAAGTATGGGGTGTGGTGCTCAGTGGGTTAGTGGGAGAGTAGACAGTTATGATCTGTTGTGTTTGATAACAAGTAGAAAGGTAAGAGGTAATTAGCAGAATAAATAGTACAAAGTGTTGGAGCAACACTGTGTTTGTATTTAATTTGGAGTTAAGTGTTGTGTTGGTGAATGGTATAGGGAGTATCTATTGAGGGTGTGACTACTATAGGGATGGGTTGTACTGAGGTTAAGAAAAGCAATCTGTGTTATAGTATATGGCCAATTGGCAATTATGTGTAAGACTGATGTGATTGGATGAGTAGTTAAGTGGGGGTGTTTTGTGTTTAAAATTAGGGATAGTGGGGGTATGGGATTTGGGGATGGGGTAGGGGAGAAGAGTGAGCTGGAGTGGAGTTAGGGTGAATATAGTGAGTAGAGCTAGTAAAAGGAAGTGTAAGTTTATAAAAGGAGAGTGGTAGCTTGTCTTAGTATCTTCTCTGGAATGTAGGAATTGAGGAGTATTAAAAGGCTAGAGTGCATTGATGTAGAAAAAAAATGAAAGTTTACTTCGGAAAAGAACATGACACAATGTGGATTAGATAGCTACTATTAGGGAGAGTGCAATTATAAATGGATTTAGTGCAAAGCAGTATGGGTGGGGGAAAACAGCTGGGAATGGGGCTATACATTAAAAGAAAACAATGCCCATACCAGTGAAACATATATATATTTACACAAACATATGCCAACTTTCTGGATGCACATCTCTCCCAGGCCCATGCTTACAATAATCAAGGGTAGCAGAACTTGTCAGAGATTTGGGATGCATGACTAGGCTTAAAAAGGCCCTTGTGGTTGTTAGCCTAGTAAACACCTATAAACCTATACAATCAAAATCAAATCACAATCGCTCAGAAGCTACTCTGGCATCACAACCAGTTAAAACACTTTGTACAGAGCAACACATTTGTTTTTTTTTTTTTATTTTCAAGGGCAAACACCTCTGCATTCTCCCACTCATCCTAAATTTTTCTGTATGAATTGTATAATTACATAACACTGGGGAAGGCAGAAACCCCCCCCCCCCCCCAAAAAAAAAAAAAAAAAAGCATAATGAGATATATTAGCTGAAGAAAATTAAAGTTATAACAGCAAAAAAGAAAACAATGCCTATACCGGTGAAACATATCTATATTTACACAAACATATGCCTACTTTCTGGATGCACAACAGTGAGGAAAAGTGAAAAAATAAAACACTAACAATTTACAGCAATCTCACACAAAAACAAGACTGCTGTGAACACTAAAACCTCAATAGTTTTCTTCAAGTCAACAAAAAGAAAATGCAATAAAAAGACACTTGCTAAAATTGTACTTGACTGAGTGTAGGACAGATATAGTTTTATTTTTCATGAAATGGTATACACTTGGTTTTACTTAAGCTTGTTTCAGGAAAACAGTAGCAGCTCTTGAATAACAGTTACAGTTAGTGAATAATAAAATGGGAGGGAAGAACTTGATAACAATATATTGTAATTAAACACAATGTTCATTTTTCCATATAATTGATATAATTAAGAATGCACAATACTTGCATATTTAGTAAAAAATTGAAAAAGTAGTAACAAAATATGTATTTATGTCTTTATACAGCCTCAATGAATGTATGAAGAATGAACTAAAAACTTTATAATTTTGATGAGGTGCTGAGCTTTTAATCTGTTCACCCTTAATTATACATTTTTTTCTCACTTACAGTGCATTGATCAAAGAGTAAAATGCTTTAAAAATAAAATGTTGACTTTTATAGGCTAACTTCTGATAATCACACAGGTTCTCTAAACACAGACAACTAATTTTATTGCAAACTATGAGATATTAACAAAGTAGTTACCAAAACACAGCATGGTTTCTAGATCCATCTTACTCACAACATATTACTTAATCTAATGGCTGTACTGTCAGTCTTACTCAAACATGGTTTATCCTAAATCTTTGTCAGGAAGTACTATGAAAGCATTATATTTATTTATTTATTTTAATTTACATGTGTTAACCGGGATAGTCCGACTGGATATATGTCCATTTTCAGTGGAGGCCTGGGGAGAAAAGCTCTAGATAACACAGAACATAACAGATATGAGTCAAACATATTTACAAAGCCCTCTAGTAGGTACTCACAATATACACAGTGTGTAATAGTATACAGAAACAACAGTATTTAAACATTGCTTTGTTGTAAAATGTTCCTTACTTTTTTTGCAAATATCTCATATGAAAGAGCACAATTAGCTCCTTTCACTACCTGTTGTGCAGACTATTTAGTTTTAATGAAGCAACATTTCACTGCATGTAATTTATACTGCCTCCAAACTATAAAGTTTGACCGACAGGGAGTTCAGCTCATGGTTTACATTAGCTCCCAGAGGTCAATGGCCAGAGACAGGCACATTTCAAGGTTTGTATACTGCATCACGGTCTCAGAAAGTTACTAAAGGCACAGTGCCATTAGGGTGGTACTGATCAGATCTGAAAAACTAATACTATATAACTGAATTCATTCGACCAAGAAGCCGCCCCAGGTTTTTAGAGAACAAAATATCTGAGGCAGAACTGCTGTTTAAAAGACCTTCAGAAAACAAAAATCACTATTGCCATGGGTTCACTGTTCTATTTACATACACTGCAAACTTTCTAAGCTTCTGACTACCTTTGGTAATTTAGCACATTAGAACTGTACAGTACATTACTGCATCAAATGTCTCTCCTATAATGGAATACAGCAAGTGCATTTTTTCATCTCTATAGCCAAATAATGTGGCTAGTTTATATATGGTATAAAGGATCACCCTGCTTTTTTAACACTAAGTGACTATATTGATGTACATTTGGGGTGGATGCTACTATGACTTTCTTCGTAAATAATATGACACTTTTATCACAGTACAGTAATAATGGAAATAGATTCTGAACAATGTGAAGTGTATTTATATTGGCATCAACATTCTGACAGCAAACAAGCTAACATAATGCTTAACAAACTACAAAACCATTTAAATAAAAATAGGCAGAAACTATATTGTACAGTGATTAGAACATCATGAATTGCTTTAATGACAAGATTTGTACTAAGTTTTGAGATATTATAGGTTCATAGGTAAGTACTAGGCTATCTGCCAGAGGGCATCTATAAGCCTAGCCAAAATGTGTTGGCTTTCGCCACCCCCTTAGATTAGTTCACTGTGCCTCGATCCAGCAGAGCCATTAGTTCCCTGTGCCTCGGTCCAGCAGAGCCACTGCAGTGATCCGCGGGGTAAGTTTTCTGTTTCCCATCCACTCGTCAAGGTTTCTCTTGAAAAGTGTTAGTGAGGGGCTCTGCCTAATATAGATTGGAATTCTGTTCCAAAGCATGAGGAGTCTCTGGGGCAGGAATCTATCCCTCCAGCACATCCTGTTTATCGTTGTGGTGAGGTTTAGATCCCTAGAGCGTGTGGCTCTTGGGGATATGGTTTTTTTTAGGTGGAGCATGTCCATCAATTCTGGGTTAAGCTCCACTTTTCCTGATCAGTACAGTATGATTTGACAGTCTGACTTTCTATTTAAGTTTTAAGGTAATTTCAAGCCAGCAACTTCTTTGTATTGTCATGTGATTAAAGCAAACCATACAGCATATCAGTGGCTGACTGAACAAAGTAGTTTAATGCCAATCAGTTTGTGCAGCAGTTACAAAACATCAGTATCAACTGCTGGCATCTTCATCTCAGGACTTAACCCAAAGCATGAGGTAAGATGGGATGAGAAACTCACCTACAGAAAGGACTATGACTGTTCTTCTTGGATGTCTGTCCCATACTGGAGAAGAACAGCATGCCAATGCATTTAGCATGTTTATTAGCATACTGTTCTTGGACAGCTTTGATGAATGGGTACACTCATTCACTTCTTTTTCCAGATAACTTTGTGTGTTCATTTGAAGGAGGCAGAAGAAGTAGAATTGTGTGAAGTACTGAGCCTAAAAGTAGATTAAGTATGCTTATGTATTTCTGGAATAGTATGCAAGCAGAAGATTCCATCGCTGAATGTCTGACTGAGACATTACTCAGCACCTGAGGACTGAATGAGAAATTAACTTCTGGGATGGTCTAATCAATTATAGTAGCAATGCCTCCTGACGTTATTAGTGACCTTTTACATGCAGCACATTTAGCATTAGGTATCCACAAGCACCATTGGCCCCTTTTAAACGTCCAGTTTGCCTGCGATATACTTTCTATACATGAATCAATTCATCTACAGAATAGGTTCTCGCTGCAGAATACAGTAAAGATTTGTACTTTATAGCAAAAACATAAAATAAATAAAAATAACTGCACTGTTTACTGCTGCCTTATGTAGATAATTGCACTGTATTACATTGTATCTGTTAGTTGTAGGGCTGTTGTAGGTAGTTTGTGTGGTCTTTTTTACACTTAGGCTCCAAACCAACTATTCTGCATTAAGGAAGTGTTTTTTGCACCTCTGTGGCAAAGGTGTGCTGATCGAACCTGTCTGAGTTGTGCATTGCTGATGAAAGGCGTATTGTGTGCTTTCCTGATTGGTAGTTAGCTTAAAACTTGTTTCTCTTCTTCATGCACTGAGCAGAATTGCCTTATTGATCAACCTTAGCCTACACAAAATATGCATATACTATCTTATCTATTTTGACATTGTAACATTTATTTTATTGTATTCTGTCTGACGTTGTACATCTTAAAAGATTTTTTTTATACTGCATATTATTAAAATTAAACCACACCCTCACTCCATTAAACCCACCACAACCTATATTCCAACAAACCACAAAACTGTATACCACCTCTCTCCTTCTACACCCATCCATAGTCTTCCAACACAGATAACTCAATCACCATGTCACCAACACCACACTCCCACAACCATATCATCCCATTACTCTTGCCTTCCCTATCCATCTGTCTTTACTTTTTCTCCTTCATTACTACTTATCACCATCCACTTAACACTATGCACTGTATCAAATCCCCCACCCTACCATACACCACAAACAATCCCTTCATACCTGCAAACGCACAACCAATAATCCTTTACCCCTTATTTTTTGTGATAGGAGTTTGATGCCTCTATACTGTCCACAGTTGTGGATGCCTCCTTTGTTCTTGTACACTGGCACAGGTATGCTTATTCTCCAGTCATCTGGGATACGCCTTTATCTCCACACTGCTATGTGTACCCTCAGGAGCCATTTCTCCGCTATCTCACCAAGCATCTTTATCATATCTAATGTGACCTCATCTGAACCTGCTGCTTTCCCTGACTTCATTTTCCTTACTGCTATTCTTACTTTTTCTGGAATGGGCTCCTCTTCTTCTCTCATTGTAGGCTGTGTCTGGGGCAGTACAGCTTCTGTGGGGTTTTCTTCATTCAGAAGCTGCTGGAAATACTCCTTCCATCTGCCTTTGATGTCCTGTGGACTAGTGACCAGGTCATTTGCTGGCATCCCTTATGAAGGGTGTCTATTTTCTTTATCTTTCTGTATTGCCTTGCAACCTAACATAAACTGGATATAAAAAGTGTACACGCCCCTGTTAAAATTCCATTTTTTCTGATATAAAAAAATGAGATCAGAATAAATCATTCCAAAACTTTTCCCACCTTTAATGTGACCTATAACCTGTACAATTTAATTGAAAAATAAACAAATCTGTTAGGGGAAAAATATAAAAAATAAAAAAATGTACAATAAGCTGAGTGTATAAGTGTGCACACCCTTAAACTAATACTGCCATTCTTCTTCATCTCCACCTATTTCCTCCTCTTCTTGGGGTACTAGAGCCCTGATTAATTCTTGTACTGGTGTACTTTCTCTCCAGTCAACTTCTAGGTCTTCAGCCTGGTCTCTGATCATCTTCAAGCCTTCTCTGACCACTGCTTGCAGCTGATTTTGGCAACCAGTGGTTTATGCTGTGGGCTGACTCTTTCACTGGGGATGACTTTGCAATCATGGATTCCACCCCACTGTCTTTTCCTTACTAGGGGAAGTCTACCTGAGTTGCATGTTGGCTACTTTTGTTTGTGATCTTGTGACCGTCTCTCTTTCTGATCCATGTGTTGGCTACTATCAAGCCAAACTACTTGATGTCCTGAAACAGAAAACTGCTAGTCCACCAAATCTCAGTTACTATGATGTTCACAAACTAGTTACTCTTTCTTGTGATGCTTATAAGTTTGGTCTAGATGCAGTCATTCTTCAAGAGGGTAGACCAGTAGCCTATGCATCGAGAAGTCTTATCCAGACTGAGATGCAATATGCCCAGATTGACAAAGTGCTTTTGGCCACTGTGTTTTCATGTTCAAAGTTTCATGATTATATTTATGGCCATCCTATCCAGATTGAAACTGACCACCAATCTTTAGTCACAATTTTGAGAAAGCCTATGCATACAGCTACAGCTAGATTGCAATGTATGATGCTCAAATTCCAGAAGTACAATTTCAGTCTTGTTTACACAAAAGACGAGCTTCTATATCTTTCTGATGCCTTATCCAGATCACCCAGGAAAACCACAGAACAGCATAACAGTGAGCAACTTGATTTTGAGGTCATGGAAGTGAGACATTTTTCTTCCACACATCTTGATGAGCTCAGAACTCACACAGCTTCAGATCCAATTCTCCAGAATCTCAACCACTTTAGCAGTCGAGGATGGCCTTCAAAGCAATCTTATTTACCAGTAAAAGTGTAACAGTATTTTCCATACAGAGATGAGATTTTGGCTGATAATGGTATCATAATGAAATGTCCTAAGGTGATTTTTCCAAAGTCCAATGACATCGACACCACATAATCGACAAACCATAACCACGACACCTCACATGCCCGACAAACAAGTAACCGACAGTCCACAAACACGAAACCCCATACACTGCACACACCACAATAACAACAATCAACTAACAAAACACATCCCCTATCCAAAAACCACACACAGAACACAAGCACACCAAAATCCTCACAAACCCACACTAAACCTCACACACACGACTATGTACAACCCTAACCCAAACCCTTACCCTAAGGACCATCACTATCGCACACTCAGCTAACCCGCCCTAATCCTAACTCACTTAACCGCCCTAACCCAAAAATAGTACTACCAAGACACTTACCTAACCAGCGCCCTAACCCTAACTCACTTAACCGCTAACCCAAAAATACCACTACCGCACACTTACCTAACCCGCTCTAACCCTAACTCACTTAACCCGCCCTAACCCAAAACATACCACTACGACACTTACCTAACCCGGCCTAACCCTAACTCACTTAACCCACCCCTATCCCCACAGACTGTCACTATCCACACTTACCTTACTTGCACCCTAACGTCCGTCACCACCGCATACTCACACAGCCTTCTTTCCAAGTCACTATCCCTGGCGTCGGCATTTTCATCCGTAGCATCGGTCTTCCGAATGTCGATCATCTGGCGCCCGCTAATCCGTTGTCGGTGATGTCGGCTGTCGATCTTCTAACCTAGACCCATATATATATATATATATATATATATATATATATATATATATATATATAAATAAAATTAAAAACACAAAAATATACCTCCAAATAAAAGCAAATACACCAAAAAGGTTTTTAAGCATAATAAAAGTAAGTAGAGGCATAGTAAGAGAAAAAACAGGGGGCTGGTGGGAGGGTAACCAGGACTGCAACAGTGAATACACTCGAACATCTACATTTATGGTAAGTGTACACACCTGTACTATGTTTGTCATGTTTCACTGTTGCAGTCATTACATTTGGGTAGATTCCCAAAGCTATGGTTGGGAGGATGGATTTATACAGCATTAGGACCAGCTATAAGGCCCTGCAAAACAGCAGTGGCAAAGCCAGCTCTGGATTTAGAGAAAATTGGTAAGTGATAATGCTTGGTGAAAGTATGAACTGAACTCCAGGTAGCAGCTTCTAGAATATCCCTGGTAGGAACACCTCTGAGAAAGGCTGTTGAAGTAGATGCAGCCCTTGTGGAATGAGATCTGATCCCCTGGGGGATAGGTTTTCCATGGTGCTTATAACAGAAATGAATACAATGGCTTATCCATTTAGAATGGTTTGCTTTGAAATAGCCTTTCCCTCTGCCCCTGCAGCAAATGCTACCAGTAGTTGTTCAGATTTTCTTTGAGATTTAGTCCTGTCCAAGTATAATCTAAGTTTTCTGTGTACATCCAAATAATGCAGAATCTGCTCCCCCTTGTTCTGTGGATTGGGAAAGAAAGTTGGCAAATGAATGGACTGATTAAGAGCCACACTGGATACCACCTTGGGCATGATTGATGGATTGGTCCTGACTGACACCCTGTCTGCATGAAAGATGATGAAAGTCCCCAATACCATAAGGGCCTGTAATTCAGATATCCTTCTAGCTGAAGTGATTGCTAAAAGGAAAGCTGTTTTCCAGGAAATAAATTTTAAGTCTGCAGTAGCAGCTGGCTCAAAAGGAGGTAGAGTGAGTTTCTCCAATACAAAGTTAAGGTCCCAGGCAGGGGTTGGAGCTCTCCTGGGTGGTCTCAAGTTTTTGGCCCCACTGAGATACTGCTTTATAAGGGGATGAGAGAAGAGGGGGGTTCTGTATTGTAATGAGCTGAAATGGCTGAGGCATGGATTTTTATGGAAGAAAAAGGAAGGCCCTTGTGAAGCATCTCAGTTAAGTATTGCAAAATCTGAGGTAAATTGGGCACTTTTGTGCTCATCCCTTGAGATTGATTCCAGGCACAGAATCTTTTCCATTTGTCAGCATAAGATTTTCTAGTACTAGGTCTTCTCACCTCCAAAATGACATCCATCACAGGTTTTCTGAGGGATGCTAAGGGGGAATTTAAGTTATTAGCCAAGCTGCAAGATTCAATGTTCGGCGCTGAGGGTGCAGAATTTGGTTCTCCTGCTGAGACAGTAAGGAAGGTGTCTGAGGCAGGTGCCATGGAGAAAAGTGTGACACACTGCACAGGAGTGGGCACCAGTGTTGGCGAGGCCAGTCTGGAGCAATCAAAATAATTTTTGGTTTGTCCTATTTGACTTTTAGTAGAACTTTGGAGAGCAGAGGCAGAGGGGGAAAGGCATAGACTGAAAGGTTTTTCCAGCTGAAGGACAGGGCATCCACTTTCCAGGCTTTTTTGTGATGAGTTCTTGTGCAACATTTTTCCAATTGGTAGTTCTGGGTTAAGGCAAAAAGATCTATGTCTGGGCTCCCCCATTTGCATGTCAACATGTTGAAAATCCATGGTTCCAGTTTCCATTTGTGTGGGTCCATGAGATTTCTGCTTAGTTCGTCTGCCAGAACATTCAGCTTTCCTGGCAGGAATTGAGCTTGTAGTTGTACTTGGTATCCCAAGGCCGTGTTCCACAATGCCATGGCTAGTCTGCAGAGGGGGTAGGAATGTGTACCCTCCTGCTTGTTTATGTACCACATAACCGTAGTGTTGTCCATCTTTATTAGTAATTGCCCTGAATGAAGGTAGTCCTTGAAGGCTGTCAGAGCATTCTGTACAACTAGCATTTCTTTTTGATTGATATGAAAGTGCATTTGATTTGGGCTCATTTGCCCTGAATGCACTTCCCTGCCAGATGAGCCCCCCATGCATAGTCTGATGCATCTGTAGTTAGGGTTTGGGTGGCAGGGGGTGGTGTGAATGGCAGTCCCTTGTTTTGGTGGTAGGCCTCTGCCCACCATAGGAACTCTAGGTGCAGGCAAGGTATGATAGGAATCATTGTTTCCAGGCTGTGACAATGTTGACTCCATAAACTTTTTAAGTACCACTGAAGTTTCCTCATATGCAGTCTTGCATATGGAATTAGAAGAATCCAGGTGGCCATGAACTTCAAGGTTTGCAGTATTTGCCTTGCAGATAGCAGGGTTTTTGTGGCCACCTGTTTGAACCAAGTCACTAAATGAATTTGTTTTTCTGGCATTAGGAAAGCCATCTGGGCAGTTGTATTCAAGCTTCCACCAGGAATGTTATTTTTTGAAAGGGTACCGGTTGTTATTTCTTTTCATTTATGGTGTACCCTAGACAAGTTAGAACTCTTTTTACAAACACCAGATGTTTTAGAAGAATGGCCTGGTTTTCTGCCTGAATTAGACAATTGTCCAGGTAAGGATATATATGAATATTTCTTTGCCTGCAAAATGCAATTACTGGAGCCAGGCACTTTGCGAATACCCTGGGTGCAGTAGACAAGTCAAAGGGCAGTGCAGAGAACTGATAATGCATGTAGCCTGCTTTGAAGCATAGGTATCTTCTGCAAGATTCCTTGATTGGGATATGCAGGTAAACCTCTTTTAAATCTAGAGTTGCCAACCAGGCATCCTTGCCTAGCATAGGAAGTAACTGGTGAAGAGTCAGCATCTTGAATTTTGGAATGTCCAGAAAGGTGTTTAGAGTAGACAGGTCCAGAATTGGATGCCATGATTTGTCTTTTCTGGGTACTAGGAAAAGTCTGGAATAGAAACCTTGTCCCTTTTCCTCTTCTGGTACTAGTTGAATAGCCCCCATATTTAGGATGGAAAGTACTTGTTTCTGAGCCTCTGACCACTGATTTGGGAGCAGGTCTGGCCACCCGTTTGGGGTTGGCAGAGTGTGGAAATGAAATCTGTATCCCTGGGACACTGTATTTAACACCCACTTGTCCTGGGTTATAAGTTGCCAGTTTCTGGAATGAAGAGACAGTTTTCCCCCCAAAGGGGCGGCTAAGAGGTAAGTGCTTGGTAATTGTAAAGAGAAGTCACTGAGACTGTTTACCATAGGGAGGTGCCTTGTTGTTTCCAGATTTGGAAGTGGACACACCCAATTGCTTAGTTCTGAAAGTCCCTTGGGACTGAAACCTGGTGCTTTTGGAATGTCTGGGTTTGGCTGGTGTGGCTCTGGAAGGAGCTGAAAGGACCAGTTCTTAGTAGGCCAGTGCCTACTAAATCTAGGAGGTTGTACTTGTAAGAAATCTTTCACAGTTTTGCATAGATCTTCCATCTTTTTTAGAACTTCTTCAGCCTTATTGCCAAACAGGCTGTCCTGCTGTAAAGGAGCATTCAAAATTTTTGCTTTAACATAGTCAGGCAGAGATTGCTCCTTAAGCCAAGCATGCCTTCTAAGCACAGATCCAGTAACAGCAGCCCTGCAAGAGGCCTCTAAAGAACCAAAACCACATTGCAAAGTATGTTTGCCAACTTGTTCAGCTGAATGCAATAAATCCTGCAAATCTTTATTCTCCAGATAGTCAGAAATCAACATCATTTTCTGTTTAAGCAGTCCCATGATATGCTGTTGATATTTTAGCATATGGAATTGACAGTTTAAAGCCCTGATTGCTAAAGTTGCAGAAGTATAAACCTTTTTACCCCATCTATCCAGTGCCCTGGAGTCTCTATCAGAAGGGGTAGGATTTTTAGCAGTAGAAGTCTTAATGCCCTTGGGGCCCTGAGAAATAGTTTCAGGGTCCACAACAGGATTTTTGAAAAGGAATATGTGGGACTCAGGAACCCTGTAGTATCTGTCTGGTTTACTAGGGGCCGGAGGCAGTGAATCAGGGGCCATACTGGATACCGAAAACAAGTCATCAACAATGTCTAGTACAGGAGGTATAGCCAAAGGCCTATGCTGAGGAAGAAGAAGGAAATCCCTAAGCCTCTTTTTGGATTCAGAGAAATCCTGACTCTCCCAGTGGAAATGCTCCCTTTAAGGTATGTAGAGTTTCCCCAAAAGAGAAAGGTGGAGAAGCAGAGGGAATGGAATCCTCTGCATCAGAGTCCTCATAAGTAGTTATGGACAAATCCAGATCGTTAGAAGAGTCAGAAGAAATAGAGTCCTGTTCAGAAGATTCATAGTTAAGTTCAATCCTAGGCCTCTTGGAGGGGGGGGGGGTTGACTACCCCTGATTAGAGTAATTAAATCTTCAGCCATTTTGATCATCTCTTTTTTAGGCATAGGGACTTGAACATGTGGCCTGGGCGTCGGTTTTTTAGACATAGCTCGAGATTTAGGCCTTAGTATTGAAGTTGGAGTCAGTTTAATATGCAAGTCTGTAGGCTTGAATATACCCTCAGAAGCCGGTGCCTGCTCAGAGGTTCTGGACCCATCCAAGGTAGAGACATCCGCAGGTTCCATATGTGAAGCATCTCATAGCATACCGGACTCCGAATGGGTCTCAGTAGTGGCCTGCGAATCAGAAGTAGTGGGTATCAGGGGCTGTAAAAGCGACTCTCTGAGTACCGGCGAACTGGTGACTGGCTTAGGAGAAGCGTCATCAGCAGTTTTGGACCTCAACGGCCTGTCTCTGTCTTTTCCTTTGCATTTTTTTGGTATTCCGGTAGTCAGGTGGCTAACCGACGTCATTTCTGGATAATTAAACCAAGAACCAAAATATTTAGATGCAAAAATGTACCAATGACGGATAGTGCGCTGATTATATAAAACGTAAAACTGACAGCAAGGTACGTCGTGGTCAGGGTCTAGGCAAGGAACACAGTACAAATGAAAATCCTCATGATGTATTTGCTTCCCACAAGTAATGCAATTATTAACTTTTACTGACATCGGTAAGGAGCAAGAAAAAGTTTCCTCAATGGGGTACTTAGCTTTTAGTTGAAGACTTCGGTTCTGAAACTCGAAAATGAAAATTTCAGGAGTCGGCCGACTGGCACTTGCGAACTTCTTCTGCTTCGGGCACCGCACGGCAAGAAAGACTGATGTAATGGCATCGGCTGCATGTTTTATACCCCTGACAACCTGACATCATGGAAGAAGGGACAGCAACTGACGCAGGACCAAAGACTTTGTTAATCAGGCCGACTGAGGGCAATCTGCCAGCAGATTACCCAAATGTCATGACTGCAACAGTGAAACACAAAGAACATCCAGTGTTACAGCATCTTGCCTGTGACAAAGACTCTAGTTCTCAGAGTGACTTGTCCATTTTTCCTGTTCCAGAGGACATTCCATCAGCAATCCTTGTTCCTGAAAAAATCCCTGACAGTCCCCAAACAGAACATTCCCCAGTGACTGTCCATGTTGCTAAACCCAGTCCTATTATGTTACGAGATCGGGTTGCATCTCGAAACCTAGTCCCAGATACACAGCAACCTAGACACGACTGTTTTCTTTATTAGTGTCTGTATAATAGCATGCCTATTCCAATGTCACTGCTTATATGAGACAGCTCAGTAAAGAGGGATGATGTAGATCAGAGTGTGTGATATACCTTTAAGAAGCA